>NW_023425401.1:3260000-3350516 GCF_014108415.1 Molossus molossus
GATAAACATGCATCAGCTCACGGCGGACTCAGGGCCACATGAACCCGCCTCGTGTGGGCTGTGCTTCTGGGTTTGATATGAAGGGCTGTTTCCTAATTTCTCTGAAGTCAGTGAGTTATTACTACTTTTGATATTCTGAGCTGGATTTACAAAGAAGAGGAGCAAACTTTTATTGTCCATCTGAAGTAGGAGATATGAAAGGATTCTTACCACTATTTAAACTTTGGGATCGCCCGGCTGGTGTAGCTCAGTGGTTCAGCATCAACCCTGCACCAAGAGGTCACCAGTTCAATCCCCAGTCAGGACACATGCCCAGGTTGTGGGCCTGATCCCCAGTGGGGGGCATGCAGGAGGCGGCCAGTCGATATTCTCTCTCATCAATGTTTCTAGCTCTTTCTTTTTGCCTTCCTCTCTCTTTAAAATCAATAAGAAAAAACCTTTTTTTTTTTTTTCAATCCTCATCCGAGGACATTTTTCCATTTTTTGTACAGACAGAGTGGGAGGGAGAGAGAGGAAGAGAGAGAGAGGGAAACATCAATCTGAAAGGGACACATCGAGTGGCTGCCACCCGCACGACCAACCAGGGCCGGGGACAAACTGCAACCGAGGTACGTGCCCTTAGCGGGAACCGAACCCGGGTCTCTCCGGACCGCAGGCCGACGCTCTAACCGCTGAGCCAAACCGGCCAGGGCGAAAAAAACTTTTTAAATGAACTTTGGGATGGATGAGTTTTTAGCTGAGTAACAGCAGCTCACTCACGGTTGATCCGAGTCTTATCCACAGGTTCCTAACAGGTTAAAATGCCCTAATTGAGCCGCGCTTGTGGGAACAGCAGCATGTCAAGTAGGCTGCAGAAAAAGTATTCAGAAATCTATTCAGTTAAATATTTTAAAGCATCTTATTTCCTCCAGAAATCTTGAGTAGTGCAAACTGCTTTGGGAGTCTCTTAGCTTACCTATTAGGGCTATTAATAGACATGGATTCCAGGACAAAGTTGCCTGTGGCGACAACAGGAGTGACTGTGGAAGCTCGGATCCCCTCTGACAGGTGGCCCACCCAGCGCTCCTCGTTCTGCAGAAGCAGGTACTGCAGAACCTTTTCAAGAGCTGACGTACCGCATCTCTCTTCTGTGAACATCGTGCTAATCATTTCCAATGGGTGAGAATCTTGTATTAGACGACATTTTATTCTAATGGCATTTATGTGTTTGCACAAAAGTGTGTCCTTCATTCTGCTAAAAGATTCTTTGTCATCAATTCATCCGATGTATTTCTCTCTGAAAATACAGAAAACTTCTATTTCCTTGGGATCGAAAATTGGACAGATTGCTTTTTGCAAAAATTTTATATGAAGCTTATGAACTTCACCTTCGTATTTGCAGGCTAAGCAAATGCTCAATTCATAACTATCAAAAATGCTGATCAAAGAAATGTTGCACTTAGACAATGCTGAGCAGGAGGGGCCTGGCCAGAACCCTCGCTCCCTGGTCCTAAGGAAGAGGCCACCGGTCAAATACACTAGATCCAGGCGTGGAGTGAGTTTCTGTCTGTATTTACAGAGGTATGAAGGATAGAGCTTAAAGATGCTCATGACAGAGTCAAGAATAATAGTGTCATTGTGTCCGGCCGCTGTGGATCACTGGTTGAGCATCAACCCATGCATCAAGAGGTCACCGGTTCAATTCCCAATCAGGATACATGCCCAGGTAGTGGGCCTGATCCCCAGTGGGGGGCATGAGGGAGGCGGCCAGTTGATGTTCTCTCTCATCAATGTTTCCATCTCTCTCTCCCTCTCCCTTCTTTTCTCTCTAAACAATAAAAGAAAAAAAAAATTAAGAATAATAATATCATTGTTCCAGAGAACTCTTTGTATTGAGGGGATAAATAAGAATGGTAAGAATGGTCAAGGGTCTGAGACAAGCTACCCCCGTCTGTAGATCTGTGGAAAGATCCGCAGCTCAGGGTTTGAGAAGGACAGACCTTGACTCATCTTCCAGTCCCCCAAAAATGCTGTGCTGTCTATGACGTCACAGCTGCCGTCATATCACACGTTTAAGCTTAATCTACATCATTAGACTTCCCATCATTTTTTTAAAAACTAGATAGTCAGCAGAATGAGGTGCCAAGCCCTTATTTCCATGGCGCAGGTATTTCTGTCACGGGTGATTTCAAGTCACCAGCACGGAGACGGCCACCCATTGCTGTGTGTAATTCCCATCACACCGGTTCAACGGCACAGAGAAGAGAGCAATACAGCAGAGTTCGGAAGAAAACAGTTTGAATATGCATTCATGTATTTTTAATGTAATTGAGTCCATTATGTCTCTTTCATTTCAATCGGACAACGCCCATGGGTAAGCAGTGCACAACCGCCCTGCCGTGCAAGCTGTCGGCTCGGCCACGGCACGCCCCTGGTTCCGTCCCTGCCTTGACGTCGACGCACCAAGTGGCTTCGAGTGCTAATCACAGCCCTCGCCGTCCGCTGGGCGCTCCGGGATGCGGTCAGTCCCTTGGGCAGAGGGAGGCACAGTACGAGTAAAAGGAAGCTCCCTCTTTCACTTCGTATTTATAACGGAAACGTTAACCCACGTGTCGCAGAGCAGGTATTTGGAGAATAGTGTTGAATAGTGAGATCTTTTTGTCTAGGACGAAACTAAGCCAATAAACAAACACTCCTTTCCGTTGTTTCGTGTCCCAGTCAGTTTGTCTACACGCGGGGAAAACAAAGAACAAGCATGATTGAGAAACAATAATGAACTCTGTCACCAGGCAGGCAAGCCCTCCCTGCGAACACAAAGTAGCAGACGCCGAGAGCCATGCTACACGATGCGGAATGGACCAATGAAATTGTGCACAAGGGAACAGCCACAGATAGAGAGGTATGGACACATACATGCATACATGTAGCTATACGTGTACATTTATGGGCACAGACAGCAGTGTGGTGATGACCAGAGGAGGGGGTCTGGGGGCTGAGGAAATAGGCAAAGGAGGAACAATGGGGACATCTGTATGAGTGTCAACCATAAAAATACAGCTAGAGAATTTTAAGTAAAACTTCTGTATTTGGTTTTAAACTCTCATGTTTCTTGTCTTTTCTTAATTTAGTACTATGATATGATTATGCAAAACTGAATAATGATTTGCCAGTTAAATGCAAGTCAAGTCTCAAATAACTAGCATGGTCACAATGAGGTTTCCGAGGAACCATATATATGAGTTTCCGCCAATGGTTTGTTGACTGAGTGAGCTTAATTTCAGTGAGAGCCATTTCATAGATGTGGGGATTGGTGTGCCAACATACGGAAATGTGAGTTAAGTTGTCTTGTAATGCATGTATATTGTCAACATAGCCCTTGCTGTATATTTAAATATAAGCAATCAAACAACACACTCTTCTCTTATATGCAACTAGACTCAAGTTGAGAAAACTCTAAATTCAGTTCTCTGTGTATCTTATTCTAGATGATGAGTAAAAAGTAAACACTTAGCTTTAACTCGCTGACCCAGAAAGGTCTGTA
The DNA here is from genome assembly GCF_014108415.1 of Molossus molossus. Lineage (NCBI taxonomy): Eukaryota > Metazoa > Chordata > Mammalia > Chiroptera > Molossidae > Molossus > Molossus molossus. The sequence continues at coordinate 3,263,521 of NW_023425401.1, forward strand.
ACAAATCCAAATGGTACTAAGGCATGGACGTTTTTAAATGTCCAACCTAAAGAAACATAATTACACGTATGGTGCCAGGAGGCACTGGAAATATGGAGGGGACACAGTAGAGGGTATGAGGGCCTGGCCACCATACATGTGCCCGAAACCAATTCAAAACAAGATTGTGGAAACTGTAACTGAAAATTAAAATTTAAAGAAAAGTAAAAAAGAAACATAGTTGGGTTTTTTATTTTTTACCTAATTTTCTCTAAAACAGAATCATTCTCTTTCTCTATTACTAAATTTATGAATTAACCTTAGTTGTGAATGAGAGTGTTACTCTGCCTTAGGTTGAATTTCTTAATTAAAAATGTGTATTTTAGATCTATAATATAAATTGCATGAACTCCATATACCTTGTCTTGGTGACAGTAAATTAAATGTCATTAGGAAGAATATCTTCCCTACTATATTCTTACTACAATATATCTTTCAATACCATATTTCTTATAAGACATATCTGTCAAATATTTAAATTGGATTATTAATTTATTCTTATAGCTCAGGGGCAGAGTTTAAATTTATATGCAAATGTCACAACTTCTAAAGGTCTGAATTCATCTAGTCTGTTGAAGTTTGACTTTGTATAGAAGATAGGATGCGTATAATCCCTTGGAATAGGAATGACATTCTCCAGTTATCTTTAGTATTATAACTGAACAGAAACATTTGAATACTCATAAATGTGTAAGAGCTATTTTAGAATCCCATAAATATTTTACACAAGAGAGCCTAACAATATACCTTATCATTTGCTTTCAAGTTGATATCATTACATTTCAAGATTAATCCAAATAAAGATCCTTTTGAACTGATTGTCAAGCCCTAATAAAATGAAAATTATTAAACATTTATAAAGTAATGTGCAAAAGAAAAAGTATTTCCACACAATTCCTTGTCAGAAAAAAATTATATATAGCTTGGTCCATTCTTATTTTGAAATAGCACTAGAGCTAATCGTGTGCCCTGAGTGAACCTATTTTTTTATAGCAACTATTTATAGAAACATACTCTTCATTTAGTACTTAATAGTCTTTTTAGGTCTTCAGAAAGATAGAGAGCTGTTTAATGCATCTTCTTTCCCAACCTTAATATGATCACACTCTGTTATTAAATCATCCCTAATGGTTCTGTTTTTCAGGGTAAGTGCATTCTGATTCCTCTTTTTATATAATAAATTCTTCTGCGGGTCAAACTACCTCCACCACTGGGCTATGAAACCACGTAGGGCAGGCCCTTGGTCTTATTTATCATCACCCTGTCTCTCAGAACCCACACCATCCTCTGCGTTTATAGTGGACACTCAGTAAATGTTTGTAGAGTGAAAGATTTCCAAATCAAAATGAGAAATCACACGTCCCTCACAACGGAGAGAACTTCAGATATAAACAGAGCATGTCCATAAACAATGAAATAACAGGGAAATAGACAATTCCCAGCGGAGGTCCGGGAGGGCAGGGAAAAAAGTCATTCTGAGGGAGTTGGGAATGACTTTAAAAATGAGTAGCAAGGTAGAGTGTGCAATAAAATCATATGAGGCCATTTGAGGTGGAGGAATTGTAAGGTCCAGTGGCCTGGAGAGATAACATCAGCAGCGATTTCCTGAGAACCAGAGTAGCTCAGCACTTCCAGAGATCTCAATGGAGGAGAGTTGATTGCAGTGTCGACATGACTGTGTCATCATAAAAACATTTAGCTGCTCAAGTGTTCTCACAGCAGATATTGAATACCCTATGTCCCCACAGCTTTGAAATCCTACCTTTATTTTGGTTTGTTTTGGTTAATCCTTACCCAAGAATATCTTTCCATTTGTTTTCAGATAGAAGGGGGGCGGGGGGTGAGGGAGAGACACAGAGAGAGAGAGAAACATCCATGTTCGAGAGACACATCGATGGGTTGCCTCCCACAGGACCCTGACCAGAGCCAGGGATTGAACCTGTAACCCAGGTACTTGCCCTTGACCAGGTATCGAACTTGTGACCCTTCGTTCTGCAGGCTGACACTCTAACCGCTGAGCCGAATCGGCCAGGGTTATTTTGTATGGATTTTGTTCCACAGCTTGGACTTTGTATTAGACGGAGCTGATTTATCTGTCTATTTCTATACTATTATGTGCATATGAATTCCCATGGTTCTATAATTAATTTGACTGGAATGTAAGACAAAGCTTCCTTACTATTCTGTTTTCAATAATTTGCTGAGTGGGAGGTGGAAGGAATGGATTTGGATTTGGAGAGAACGAGATGCTCCGGAATAATTCTGCAGGGTATAAAAGGGGTTTCTAGATAAGGTTTCGTAACCTGATCATTGGGCAGGGTTGAGAGCCCACTATATTGACATAAATCTGAAAAATAGTTCTCTCTTAAGTTACGTGGGTTTTCTCTCTTAGCCCTTGTAAACCACGCTATTCCGACCGCTGCTTTGACTCAGAATTCCAGGTGTACAAGCTCAAAAGGCAGGTGGTCACATGCGTCCAACTTCAGGTGTGCAAGTTCTGAATGTCTTCCGGAGAGCAGCCCGGTCCCCGGGGGTGGCCTGGACCGGAGGCAGCCCATCCTCAAAGTATCCCTCTCATCGACATTTTTCTCTCTCCTTTTCCCTCTCTAAAAATCAATGTAAGCATATCCTCAGGTAAAGATTAAAATAAAATGTTTAGCCACTTGTTAAACGAATATTAATTACCTGTCACATACACAACCCCTTCTGGGCTTCTATAATAAAGGCTCATGCTGTGTCCAAGTTTTTCTTCGACGTGGCTTTTCGATGGTCCTCACAGGCTTGCTTTCACTTCTTACAAATTGTAATATGTCGTTAATGGATGCATAAATGCACAGACAGCTAGCCTGGTCTTACATGGAGAGACAGGTCTATTTCCGGGGACAAATGGACAGAATGTTCTCTCTACGTAATAAGAACATTGAAAACGGTATCTCTTTATTTCATTCAATTTGCCCATGAGTTTATTGGACATTTATATTATCTCCTTGTAAATTGCCTCCTTTTTTAGTCTAATTTATAAATATTCTTTCAGAACTACAATTATGAATGTTTTTTTGGCAAGAATTCAGTAGCGCGCTCATCACAGTGATTCACACGCCAGCAGCACAGGTCTCTGTAAAGTGCCGCTGTCCACTGTGCTGACCATGCGCACCGTGCCCTCCGGAGGTCAGTGTTGCTTTGGGCCTCTGGGGACTCAATCACCCTGACTGCCTTTGAAGTTCCCAGGGCAATGGCCGAAATTCTGCTACTATTTCTGACCCACAGAGCTCTTCAAGGATGTCGTGGTAAAAGTGTAACCTCCCGGGGAAAGTTGGTCCCACCACCCCTGTGGGTGGCCAGGTCTCCCGTGATAAACCACTAACATTATCGTCGCCCTAAGCCTTTGACCCTTCCTCTGCAGCACCGATTTTCACCCTTACATTGTCACATAGAAAAGTGACAACAGCCAACACAACAATAATCATGTGTGAATGAATCAAAATTATGCCCTTTTTTTTGGTCAGATCGGCCAAGGTATGTTTTGTGGTGTGCCACGGAATTGTATCGTTGGTCTCAGTGTGCTGAGACGCAGAGGTCGCTGGTCTACGGCTCACCAAGACTGCCCGCATTTCACTGCCGTTTCGTGTTGGCCACCTTTCGGTTTGCGTTGAGTCCACCAAGCAAATGGACCTAGAGGGTCCTTGCTAACGGCTTAGGTTCCAACGTGAGATGCAGAATCTCTGCTTCTTAGGCCCATGTGCATACATTTGATCTTATCCAACTTTATATTCTTGTGACCATTTTCCCACACCCTTAATATCTCTTCCCAGACCTACTCCAGCTGGAATGAACTGAAAACATCATGCAATTCTCTAAGTTACTGCATCTCCTCGTGGGTCACACCCATAACCCATTTTGGGGGGCTGCTGGGGCCTGCATCTGAGTATAAGCCTAGAGGAGAGGAAGCCACTGCAATCTTCAAGGGCCAAAAAAAAAAAAAGTTACCTGATTAAGGTAATGCCTTAGAGGGGGAATCGTGGCTTCTTCCAGCAAGAAGGCAGGCATTTCAGAACCGGTGTCCTCTGCTTCACTGGGATCTGCCTAGACGTCTCCACTTCAATTTTGAGGATCTTGTCTCCTCTCCTGCAATCTCCTCGCTGTAGCAGGGGACAGTCTGAGGGCTGGAAGCTCTGCTTGCCTTTCAACTCCAGCCCTGGTGGGATGAGACTGGACATTCCCACTGGGCAGCTGTGAGGCCGCCGCCCCTTCCTGAGAAGGCATGGTCAGAGGAGACCTACCAGAGATGTTAGCACTGATCTCCGGGTAAACGTCCCAGTTCATCCAATGAGTTAGTTTTCTGTGATTTGTGCTGATGTCTCACCAGCTACGCTACTGGGAAATAATACTTAAGCATTTTTTAAATCTGACTTGTAGAAAGTAAAGTAAATGTGTGTGTTGTTTATATCTTTATGAAATAAAGCTAAATAAACTATTTTGCAACATGAGCTAGTTAAGCGACATGACATTATTTTTCCCCACAGTCATTTAGCTTATGACTTCCAACTGTTTAATTCTCTATGGCTCCAATAATAATTCAGCTCCTATTACAAGCTGAGCCGTTTGCCATACATTAATAAAAACATAATAATAATGATAGCACTTACGGATGGACAACCATGTAATTAACTTCGAATTGTTTGCACAAAAGATAGATGATGTTATATTCATTGGGGAAGTAGAAATAATGGCTGTTAATTATCTTTATAAATGCTCATAATGTCTTTTCAAACTAATAGAGTAATATGTAAAATATTTTCAAGTTTTTATTATATTAAAACTAAGTACTAAAAATAACCTAGAAGTGTCCAGGATTCTTCTACATGTTGATATTTGCTGTTTTTAAACTAAAACATCAGCACAAAGTACCTGATTAAGATGGTATCTAAGTCCTTGGCTTATCTTTTCCCAGTTTTCTACAAAAACAGTCTTTAAAATTTGAGAGAAGGACAGATGAAGACCATAGCAGCAAAACAAAGTGGCAACTAATTCATATTCAATGAACAAATTTCCCATAAATGCCTAGCATGTTTAACAGAAAATAAATCACAGGGGGGAAAATACTAACAAAATTCTTTACCGCTGAGCAGTGAAAATTATGAGCACATTTTTTTTTTCCTTTTTATTCCTCCTCCCTGAACCTGTATTCCCTACCTCTAAATTCAGAAATGAGGGTGTGTTCCATCCAGAAAAATCAGAAAATAAACATGGGTCTCAATTGGATGAATACTTTCTTGAGAAACCACCCACTCTTTAAATATTTTTATGCTCCCGTCATATGCAAAATTTAAAATCCTCCAAAACCAACAAGCATGAGAAACAGGTTTCCACAACGCAACCCTCAGTAGGCAGATAGTGGAGGGGAATGAACGGTAACTAGGTTGGTTGGAAATACCTTCTGGAAATGGCTTCCGAGTGTTCGAGGTGGTGGGCAGGGCAGGTGGACATGGTTGAAACCTCCACCTGTGGGCTCCTTCAGAGATTCAGCAGAGGTATCGGTCACTGGGAATTGGCCAAGCATTCATACTGACTCCTACCTTCCACCTCTTTACAGAAGAAGAATAAATACTCAATACCAAAGCAGAGATCCCTTACAGTCTATTCCCATACTCTTGTGAGGATGATAAGGGGACTATAAGAATAATTACCAAAGCCCTGGCCAGGTGGCTCAGTTGGTTGGAGCATCATCCTCATGCACCGAAAGGCTGTGGGTTCGATTCCCAGTCAGGGCGCACATCGAGATTGCTCTTTCAATCCCTGACGGGAGGCTACCCATCAATGTTTCTCTCTCACATTGATGTTTTTCTCTTTCTCTCTTTCTTACTCTCTCTCTAAAAATTAATGAAAACATATCCTCAGGTGTGGGTTAAAAAGAAAAGGTAGTAATAATAACTACAAAAATATATATAAACCAAAAAGTAGTAAACAAACACAAAATCACATAAGAGGTTTCATCAAGATTGCAATGAAAAAGCATTTGCATTTGAATTATGTAACTCGGCATTACTCGGGGCCTCTGGGGTCTCTGCCTTCTCTCTCAGCGCGATGTCTCAAGTTTCAGCGTGTTTTACAGGCAGCGATATTTTATTCATTTTGATTGCTTGATTATGTTTTGTTTACTTTTTTTAAATTTTTTTTCTTTATTGATTTTTAGAGAGAGGAAGAAAAAGGGAGAGATAGAAACATCGATGAGAGAGATCATCGATTGGCCACCTTCCACATGCCCCCACTGGGGATCAGGCCCACAACCTGGGAAGGTGCCCTGACCGGGAATGAACTGGTGACCTCTTGGTACCTGGGTCGATGCTCAACCACTGAGCCACACCAGCTGGGCTTGATCATGTTTTGTTGTGTAAATAAACCATAATTTCTTTATGCATCACACATTGATGAATATGTTGGTCATTTCTTGGTTTTCTACTTAAAAAGTAATGCTATTTTGGAAATTTTATCTACATCTTGTGCAAATCTCTGCTGAGTGTGTGTCAAAGGGAAAACCGTCAACATTGCAGTATGCGGCTCCCATCTCAAGAGGAACTACTGAGTCCATCCCCAATGGCTGCATCCATGGGCTCCAACAAGCACTGACGTGTTCAGACTTTTTTAAAATCTAAAGTACTCATTTAATAATCCAGGAAAGGACCCAACAGCAACAAAATAAATAAAATGCATGGGAATGATTTTAGCAAGAATGTGCATAATCTGTATAAACATAATTTTAAAATGCTATGCACATTTTTAAAAAGCTTACACAGATGAAATGTAACATCAGCCCTGGCTGTTTTGGCTCAGCAGTTAAAGCGTCAGCCCACAGACCAGAGAGTCCCGGGTTCAGTTCCTGCTAAGGGCACGTGCCTCGGTTGCAGTTTGTCCCCCGCCCGGTTGGGGTCGTGTGGGTGGCAACCAGTCGATGTGTCTCTCCCACATCGATGTTTCTCTCTCTCTCTTCCTCGCTCTCTCCCTCCCGCTCTTTCTGAAGATAAATGCAAAAATGTCCTTGGGTGAGGATAAAAAAAAAAAAGAAAAGAAAAAAGAGAAATATAACATCATGTTCTTGGACTAAAAAAAGAAAAAATGGACAACATGTTTTTTCTATCCAAGAACATGATGTTACGTTTCATTTGTTCAAGTGTTTTCAGACTTCTTACTTGTAGATTTTCCATTTGCTGTGTAGAGGCATCTATTTCATTTCCGTTTTAGTTTGTTTTTCTCTGATTATAATGATTCTGAGCCCCTAGTTTTTAACTTGCTCTGCTACTTGGATATCTCTTCTGTGAAACATCTGCTCTAATCTCCTCCTCATTTTTCTACTGGGCTGCGCATCTTTCTTTTTATCAATTTATAGATTTTCTTCATAGATTATGGATATGATCTTGTTGTCTGGATACATATTACAAATACCTTCACCACATCACATTTTTACTATTTTAATATTGCATTTTGATAAACAAGAGTTCACGATTTTAATGTATTAAAATATATCGTTTTTCTCCTTTGGTTTACAACTTTATCTTTTAAAAATTCTTTTTTACTCCTCAAATCATGAAGCCTTATCTTACATTATTACATCATTGGATATCTTTCCATCGTTAAGACCACAGCTCATCTGAAATTCACTTTCATTCATGGTGTGAAGAATTGTTGTGCTGCATTTTGCCCTGTTTAACAGTTTTTTAGCACCAATATTTAAAATGACTCTCCTGTCCTTAATGTCTCCCTGTAGCATCTTTAACAAAAATCAAGCCTCAATGTATTGTTGAATGCAATCTTTTAAAAATACCACGCTGTCTTCCCTCATGTAGCTTTTATCATTAAGGTTTTAATTTTCATGTAGATTCACATGCAGCTGTAGAAAAATAAGAAAGCTATCACTGACCATTCTTTCATCCAGGTTCTCCAAAGGTGGCAGCTTGTAGAATTCGACTACGACATCACAACCAGGGTATTCACGTTGCAACTGTGAAAATGCAAAACATTTCATTACCACGAGGGTTGTCACTCGGGTCCACTCCCAGCTGCAAACGCACACTGATGTTTGCTGTCCACAGCGAACGCCTGACAACATGCCATGGTCGATCGCGACGTACGACTCAGAAGGAATTCGACAAGTCAGAGGACAAGGCTCCTCACCTGTTTGTCCTTTAATGTGTGTAGGCGCAATGCCTGTGTCCAGAGAACCGATGCTGGGCTCGGACTCATTTATGAAATGAGTACTACCATCTATAAAATGTTCACTGGCACACAGACACATGCACACGTAGTATAAGGGTCCATTACATACTAGGAAACATTATAAAAGTGTAGATGAGAAGGATAACTACAAGTTTCAGGAATTTGACTTGATTACCTGTGATGGCCACTCAGGTGATTTCTACTCTATCTTTAAATTTATATCTTATCTGTGAAGGAAGGAAGGAAGGAAGGGAGGGAGGAGGGAGGAGGAGTTGATTTTAAAATATTCTAAAAAGATAAATTAAACAATCACATATGACATTCTAGGTAAAAAAAAAAGAGAGAGAGAGAGAGAGAACATGTTACACATATACTACACTACATATATGCAAAGGTAAGGAGAGGCTAAGCGGACTGGGCATGAGGATCCAGCTAATACCGAGATGTGTCACACTATGTATTCCTAGAAAAACAGGAACTGCAAAGATAATCAGAATGGAAAATAACTTTCTTTCTTTCTTTCTTTCTTTCTTTCTTTCTTTCTTTCTTTCTTTCTTTCTTTCTTTCTTGTTGCAAACTCACACATGGCCCAAAACTAAAGATCTTTTCCACATAAACAAGAACTTTTCCTACAAAATAATTGCATTGGCATGTACAATCTCAGTACATTTTTACTAATTCTACATTTAATTGTTATGACAGCAATTTTTGTCTGTATTTCAAAACAGCATATTGAATAGTCTATGCACAAAATGTTTAATCATTTGTACTCTGGTCAAAGCTGTGCAGGAATTGAACAGAAATACATTCGTAAGCAAAATAACGCAGAGCAGGCTCACATATAACTCTGACCTTTGGAATATCCAGAGAGATACTTGAAAACTTATTCCCTTAAGAGCCTCTGAAAAGATGCACTTGCCTGACTAATTCATGTTCCCCACTGTGTCTGTCTACTATTAACTATTTCCCAGAATAAAAACAATCACCAAGGTTATTGGTTATGCTAGACTGGAGAAAATAAGGCCATTAAAAATAACTGTTTCTTTGTGTCTCTCTGAGTGGGAGCGGGTGTATGTCCAGCCTCAGTCTGGGGCGGATTAACTGCTTTCAGCCTCATTTCATACACGGGGCAGATTATTCTCATAAAGACCGAAATAAAATCCATAAACATAAATGAACAGCGGGTTTACAAATTTCCACGGCTGACCACGCTCCGGGTTTTTCCAAACGAACAAAGAGCTGTAGGCTCAGCCTGGCTCTCACGATGGACAAGGTGCTGGGCCCGGGCTTCCGAGACGGGGAAACTGAGGCACCGGCCTCGGGAGGTGGACGCTGAGTGTGTTGTCGAGGGATTCTTGTGTCATTTCCAAACTCAGCTAGTTCACCACGATGAAGGGAAGGTGCTCCGAAGAGAGCCCGAGGCTTCGCATCTCGTCAGAAACCCGTCAGTTGCTTTTCCTTTGAGTTATTATCTCCCAGAATAGTCACTGTCTAGGAAGAGTCCCCATGGATAGAAAAAACTACGGGGACCGTTCACAAAGGGGAATTCCGCGGTGGGGGAAGGGCACTCAGATGCTGTCTTCCTGGCTCTGACACCTTACTGTGGGGAGCAGTGTGATACCATTAGGAGATGGGGGGAGGGGGACTCTGAATGTGTACGTTTGCTATTTCTTCCAAGTCTAAAGTTATTCCAAAATAAACGTTGTGAAAATCACGATGCGCTAGTGTCCGATGGTGTGTGTCTCACCTTCCCAGAGTCTAGCTGTGGGACGTTCCCGAGAATTATCTGAGTTGCTCAAGCTCCCCCAGCCCGGCTGCGGTATATCCTGTGCGGTGGGTACACGTTCCTCAGACGCAGAGAAGTGTCCTCGGGCTTGAACTTCTTCTCTGAAAGGACACGTCGGCCGTTTGCAAGCTCCACGGGCGTCGCTGGGAGGCCTCGGGTGCACTGCAGACACGTCTGTGGCTTTCGGACACTGATGGTCTGTGCTCACCGTGAACACGATGTCTGCGCGAGCGGAAATACCCAGGGCAGGTGTGTACAGCGAGTGTGCACGTCGGAGGCCAGGAGCGAGAAGCCTCGTCCTCCGCTTTCCACGCCGCCGTCCAGCGCTGCCCTTTCAGAAGATCTCACACTTCTTGTAGCAAAACCCACTGAATCAAACAAATGCATCTCAAATCATGTCTCCTGTGACAGCCCAATCTCGTGCGTTTCTTTAACATAAGGCTAATTCAGTCCGCTGAATGCTGCCAGCTACTTACTGGGGGAGAGGGGTGGTCAGGGATAAATGTATGTCCCGTGTATAAAAGTATTACATGTTGTCCGGCTGGTGTGGCCAGGTTGTGGGCCCGATCCCCAGTGGGGGACATGCAGGAGGCGGCCAATGTTCTCTCTCATTGATGTTTCAATCTCTCTCTCCCTCTCTCTTCCTCTCTCTCTAAAATCAATTAAGAAAAAAAATGAAATAGAAAGTATTACATGTTAACTATAGAAAACTTAGAAAAGGCATGATGAAAATAAGATTCCCCAATAACTCTACCACCTAAGGTGGACCGCATCTAACACTGAGCATGGTTTCTTACAACTCCTCTACCACTGCGTCTTTTATAAAATGTGGGGAGTGCTTTAGCCTGCACAGAGGTGCGCCCTCAGTCATTGCTGATGTTTAGTGTGCTGCTTCACGTATTAGGTACTATAACCAAAATATTTCACTTGTATAACTTCCCCTTTAAAAACTATTTCACATACACCAATCCCTATACTCCTAAAACCCATAAGCCACCCAATTCAAGTCTCATGGTGGGTTACGCACATCACAGGGGAGGTCGGTGGGATCTAGGAGGGACAAGCTGACTTTGTATGCTACCCAGTAACAGAACGTGAAACCAGGGCCCAGGGACAGGGGTGACTTTGGGACATCGTCCTGGGCAATGGTTTCCGGGCTGTTTGTAGACAGTGCACCTTGACCTGCACCGTTTGACGCATTCACGTGTGCTTGTGAGGGAGATGTAGACGGGTCGTTTTCCTAGACAAGGAGCATCCTGTGTGCTTAGCTGCTCCATCTGCTGAGACTCTCCCCTGCCGCCAGACAAGGGGAATCTCCATGTATATTTTACTCGAACATGCAACGTGACACATAGGGATGTCTGTGGCTTAGCCAGCTCTCCACTTGCTTAATCCACTATAATTGAGGATAATCGCTCACGAAAGCAGTACAATGCAAACATCAAATCCATTAGTCTAACATCTAAGTCCACGAGATTAAGATGCACACAGTTTCAGAGGGGCACATGGCCTGTTGTGTTAAATACACTCTTTGTGTGAATAAACAAATGAATTTGAGCAAGAGAAGGTATTCAGAAAATTCAGAATTTGAAATGTAATGACAAAGAACGTGCATATATTACTTTAAACGAAGAGCCCAGTAGTAAAAAATAATGGAAGGCATTCACAGCAAAGAAGCATCCACACAAAGCGTGAGACACATGTTCACTCATAAGCCTCATCCTTGTCCGTAAATTACGGCTAGCAAAAAATATGTAATTAAATGAATAACACAACGATGCTAGTGCTATAAACTTATGATCATAACTTCGGGTCTGCACTCAATGCGGCCTTATAACATTTTTCTAGGCCCAGCCAGTGTGGCTCAGTGGATTGAGCATAGTCCCCTGGACTGAGAGGTCCCAGTTTGATTCCCAGTCAGGGCACACGCCCAGATTGGGGGCTCCATCCCCAGTAGGGGGCGTGCAGGAGGCAACCAATCTATGTACCGCTCTCACATGGATGTTTCTATCTCTCTCCCTTCCTCTCTCTCTAAAAAATCAATAAAAAGCATTTTTTAAAAAAATAATAATTATAAAATAAAATAAAAATGTTTCTACTATGTTCTCCCACTATCTTCAGTGACTATTGTGTCATTTAACACAACTCCCCTGCACCCCTCTGTTCAGAAGAGTCTTGACAAATTCCATAGAAAGTCAGAAAGCAGGTTGGACCTCCCTCATCTTCTGGCTACTACACGGGCAAAACGTATGTGGCTTCTCGCGTCCACTCACTCAGAGCCTGCAGATACCCTGGAAGAGCAGGGCCTCATGCGGGGGACCAGCAGCCCCCACCCCTCCCGGCCTGTGCGGCATCATCCCTCAGTCACCTTCTCCCAGCTCGCTCAGGGCACGCCATCCTCCTGACTATGCCGCTGTTTTCTCTCTCCTGGCCGATTCCCATCGGCATCCAAACACGTTCGATCATTCCCTGTCTGTAAACCAGACGAAACACAAAATAGCAAACTGCCCCCTCGCTCTGCACCCGCCTAACCCTGAAAACAGATTTCTTCTCCACCCCGCTAAGTCCTCAAACATCTGCTCACCCTGCAGTCTGCCGGTTCTTACTCTTTTTCTTTGTTTTGCGTTTTGAAATGTTTCACATGTTTAGGAAGGTCTAGTTAAGTGTGTGATTACCAACGATGTTGCCTTAAGGAGATTTCATACTTGTTATTTTGTAAATGAGTGGTTCAGACATTTTTTATATTTTTGTTGACTTTGTTGCAGTTACATTAGTTAATAAAATTATACAGGTTTCAAGTGTACGATTCTATAATTTATTATTTGTACATTGTATTGTGTGTTCACTACCCCAAGTCAAGTCTCCTTCCATCACTGTTTATCATCATTTACCCTCTTCTTCCTCTTCCCCACCCCCATTCACCGTCTTCTATTTCCCCACCCCCTTTCCTCCTGGTCATTACCATAGTGTTGTCTGTCTATGAGGTGTGCAGTGTTTTTGTTTTTGCTTAATCCCTTCACCTTTTTCACCCAGCCCCCTACTTACCTTCCCCTCCACTCTAACAGCTGTTAGTCTGTTCTCTGCGTCTATGAATCGGCTTCTGTTTTGTTTGAATTTTGTTTTTTAAATACACTAAGTTTTTATCCTGTGAAATGCCAATGACCCCTTCCCCAATCCGCTACTTTCTCTTTCCCTCTAAAGTTAATGACTATTTTAAAATTTTATTATAGTCTTATATTTTTATCTCTTTACTACATTTGCTCAACTCCATATACAGGAGATGGTATAGTTCTTCAAATTGTAGTTTGTGAGGCCTTGAGATTTATCTGCACTGTGCGATGTAAAATTACATGGCTTATTTAAGATGCTGCATACTGTTCAGTTGCATAATGCTATCATGTTTTGTTTGCTCTGTTGGATGAAAAGCAAGACTATTTCAATTTCTTCTTATTCCAAACCACAGCGTAATGAAAATCTGCCTTCTTGTCTCTTCAGATATGTGTGTGACCAGTCCCCGGAAAGAGGACATGGATCACTTGCTCATTGAATATGCTTACTCTCGATTTCAGTGAGGTTGTCAAGTTGCTCTCCAGTTCGGTCATATCCGTTTTCATTACCAGCACACCGCGAGGGCCCATTTCAACCGTCAGACCAACAGCATATGGCCAAGCAGACTTTGGAAACGTTTTCCAGCTCACTGTGTGAGAAATCCATCTGCATTTACCTGATTATAATTGTGATGGACATGTTTTCATACACTGGAGGTTTGCGTCTCCACGTCGTGAATTGCTTTTTCTACCCACCTTGCCGCGGGTCAGGCTGCTGCCTTGGTCCGGATCGAGGCTTGGTTTGCGTATTCTGGGGTCCACCTCTTTGACAGCGATATGACTTAGAATGTCTTGTAGTCTGTGTCCTGGCCTAAAAATTAATATGTGAGTCTTTTTTACATAAATGTTTCATTTTTTTAATTAAGCATATTTATTTGTGTTTTCTTTAAACTTAACTTTTTTGTGAATTATATTTTTCACACTTAAATTGCTCATTTATTGAAGATTATTTTACAGGAGATAAGTTAAGGGTAGAAATAGATTTCGGGGAGGCCTATTGAGACGCCACTGACAAGCATGATTAATTGACCTTGATGTCATAGCAGATTCCTGATACTGTGTCGCTCATATACCGCATCCTCCAGGGGAGGGGCTGTCTCTGGTCTCCTCCAGGTCCCGCAGATCTGTCTCCTCCTGCCCCAACGTGCTTCCCCAAGGGGGTTTCAGCCCGGAAGAGCAGATTTCACCGTCATTCCCCTTTTTTATCCACATCAGTTATCATTACTCTTTATTGCCTTTCTAATTTATTTCAAATTAGTTATTGCTGGTGTATCTCCATCTTAAACTCAGCAAGTTTACATCCAACAAACTTTCTGACTTCTAATTTCTTGTCTCTTCTTCCCTTGAAATGTTCTTGCTTAATTGTGTGGAAAGAGATAAATATATTTCTAATTAGTACTTTCGTATTACCCTACAAGTATTGATAAATGTTACTTTACTGTGCAATTACAAACATTTCACCATGTCACGCTTTTCCCCAATTAATTGTTTAAGGCTGTGTTTTTAGCTTTCAAACAGAAGAATTTCTATAGTCTGTTTTTAAAAAGTACAATTTACAGAAAGCAAAATTCACCCATTTTGGGTGACAAATTCATTGAGTGTTGTCAAATATATACAGTCATAAAACCATCACCACATAAATGGATAAAGCCCTGGTCAGATACTCGATTACTTGGAGCATCAACCTGATACACCAAGGTTGAAGGTTCGATCCTGATCAGAGCACATACAAGAACCAACTAATAAATGCATAAATAAGTGGAACAACAAACCTCTCTCTCTCTCTCTCTCTCTCTCTCTCTCTCTCTCCCCTTTTCTCCCTCCCCCTCCCTCTCTCCCTTCACCTTCCTCTAAAATCAAGCAAGAAAATAAATTAAAAATAGACACAGTACAGTTTCATCATCAAAAAAGTCCCTCTCATACCTCTTTGTAGTCAATCTTTTTATGCCCATCTCTAGTTTTGGTTACCCATTGGGTTTTTTTAATAAGTATTTTTGTTGTCAATTTTAATATAGCTATTATAGATATAGTTATATTAAAGTGTAGTTCCGTATTTATTTTAAGTGGGTTCTGAAAGTGGTGAACAGTTGCTTTGTGATCTAATATCAATTCCACATTGATGAAGGGGCCCAGATTACCTTCCCTTTCTTCTCTTTGGGCCTAAAGTAATTTTTATCTAGATGTTTCCTTGCCCTTTGCTTCACCATCACCTCAATTTAAATGTCACTTCTTCATAAAGGTGTTCTTATAAAGTATATTCCTATTCATTGTCCTCAACAAACAGTTTCTGGCCCTCCGTAGGAGCTCAATATCATTTACTACATGGAAAAGTAACAGTACGAGCCACCTGTACTACTATGGGAATCTGAGTCAGTATAATTACTTATCTGGAACACAGGGCCGTCAAAGGTTGTCCTGAAATCTCGCCAAATATTTCTGTGTGGGGAGTCCCTTGTCTACATAAACATTTTTATCACAAATTAAAATAATTTTACAAAATTTGCGTTCATGAAAAATACAGTGGTTTATCAATGAAGACTAAATAGATGTATAAAGAAAAGGTACTTTTTAACGTATTTATTGAATGTCCAGTGCAGGCAAACTCTTTATAGTGCCCAAGCACCATCTGCTCCTGGTCAAGTCTAGGGACCATCTTTTTTATGTCCTTTACTGCCAAATGTACCATTTCTTCATAATTTCATTTCTCCCACCTAAGAAAAAGGTACCAGAGTCCCTTTTACTAATCCTCTGGCTTATTGGGTCCTTTGTATCTAAACAATCTAGCTCTTTTCTTGCTTTTGTGGTTCCCAATGCTATTTATTTTCTGCCAGTGACATTATTATTATTTTTTTGTTTTTAATTCTCACCTGAGGACATTTTTGCATTTATCTTCAGGTAGAGTGGGAGGGAAAGAGGGTGAAAGAGAGAGAAAGAAACACTGATGTGAGAAACTTTGATGTGTGGTGTTGTGTTGCCACCCACCCAACCCATCCGGGACCAGGGACAAACTGCAACCAACATAAGTGCCCTTAGTGGGAACCGAACCTGGGTCTCTCTGGTCCGCGGGTCGATGCTCTATCCGCCAGGCCAAACCGGCAGGGCAGTGACATTATCATTTATGACGCCTACCATTCACTGTGTGGCCATGGTGCTCTCCAAGTCCTCAGTCTTCTTGGCTCATGATGAGCCGAAGGGCAAATTATGCAAGAAAATGTGAACAATCATTTTGTCTTCTCATGTTAATTTTCCCACTTAGAATTTCATAGTGTAAATGTAGACCCACCTGTCTTTCAAGCGTGTCTTCATTTGTACTCTTCAGGCTGTTCAAGGTATC
Source organism: Molossus molossus (assembly GCF_014108415.1). Classification (NCBI taxonomy): domain Eukaryota; kingdom Metazoa; phylum Chordata; class Mammalia; order Chiroptera; family Molossidae; genus Molossus; species Molossus molossus. The sequence goes on from NW_023425401.1 coordinate 3,279,998, forward strand.
TCTAAACGTGGCGCACACCCTGCCAGTGTAGGAGGGTGGGAAGGACCATGGACAGAGGAGAGCAGGACCATGGACAGAGCGAGCAGAGCCAGGCAGGTGGGCCACTACCTGGAGAGTTTATCATTTTAACATAAACCTTCCTTTAAAATACCCTCAGATGTGACCCATAAAAATCCCTAAACTATAGATTAACATTTTATACATGGGCAAATGCTGAGAGTTGACGCATGTGGACACTGTCCTTGTCCAACGTGAAGTGAATGGTGACTCCCCAACGACGGAGGGTCCGCGTTCTGCTCCCCTGGAAACCGCCTGCACTCGCCATGGCTGCAAAGGAGACGCGGTGCTTTGGAGCAGAGCAAGTGTCAAAATAAGTGTCCCGCCTGCTGTGACTACTTCAAAGAAGAGCATGCATCTGGTTGTGTATACGTAATGGTGATTATTTTTAAATAGAGCAATTACGGATCAAACAAAGCCAAATGAAGAGTCCTCCAAAGCTAGTAGACAAGCTATGCGCCTCACCAGTGTGGGGGCAGGCACACAGAATGCAAGTGGCGTTCACTGGTTAATTTCCCATTTTAAATGGGCTGAAAACAAATTGGAGAGCAGAGTAAAGCCAGCAATACAAATTATTGAAAGACTAGGCGATATGAGTAGGATTTGATTTAGTTGACTAACAAAAAAAAATGCCCAAGGGGTGAACAGAATGTCTTTATTACTTCTCTCAAATAAATGAGGGGGAAACACTCATTACAGAGCATGTGTACACAGAAATGATTCCTTCGGTATGAGGCGTACCTTTTATTCTTTATGTTGACCCAGCAGTGCAAATCAGAGAAGCAGATACACACACACACACACACACACACACACACACACACACACACACGCCCCGCTAAGCCCAGGACATAAAGACTCACGAGCAACCTGGTCTTGATGAATTGACTCATCACAGACTCCTAATATTATGAAATATTTTTTTCTAAAAGAATACAATGAGACGGGAGGGCTCAGCTCAGTGACTTCAGTGTAGGTTCAATGGATTCAGCATGTGTTCCAAAACAATTGTGTGAGCTGTATCCGTTTCCGGCGGCTGCTGCAAAAAATTACCAGAAAGTGCGTTCCATGAAACAGAAGACAGGCACTATCTCCTAGTCATGGTGGGCATTCACCCCAAATGTGTGTCACTGGCTTACTACCAAAGTGTCATGAGGACCTCAGCCCCTGGGGGCCATGCCCCGTGTCCGTTCTGATGGCTGCTGCATTCTTTCCCGCGTGGCTGTGTTCCTACCACCCTCAAAACCAGTGTCTTCTGGTTTCTTTCTGTTTGGTCTTCACATCACCCTCTGCTCTGTGCCTGTCCGTCTGTAACGCCTCCCTTTGCCTTTCTCTAAAATAATGTGTGGCTGCATGGAGGGGCCTCCCACACCATCTCAAGTCATCCCACCTCTCAAGACCAGGCGATCCTTGCATTTGCAAACACCCCTCGTTGTTTTGCTGTAGAAGGGAACACCCACCGTTTCTAAGGCTTAGAATGTAGATAACGTCGGCAGGGTTTCTTCTACCCACCACACGTGAGGGCAGGAGGACTTCTTTTTATCATAAAGAAAGTTTAAGGTAAACGACAACTCACCATTGAATACCTAGCAAGAGACATCCTCAGAGACTAGAGTGGAAGGAGGGACAAGGGCCCTGGAACTAAGCAATGGACAGTACACAGTCTAGGGACACCCCGCAATTTTCTGTTGGCTTCCATGATTTTTTTATAGAATCAAAATGATAGCAATGTGGAGATAAGCCTATATACTTATGTGCAGAGGAGCCCACATATCGACAAGATTCGAGTTTTGTTTGTATATGTATCTTTAAATAGACTTTACATTTTAAAAGCAGCTTTTGGGGCACAGTGAAAGTGAGCAGAAGGTACCGAATGCCCCCATATACAAATGCCTGCACACATGCACACACATGTGCACACACGCACACAGCCTCCCCCATGATCAACACCTAACAACAGGGAGGCGCAGTCTATAAGTGATGCACCCAGTGAGAATTCAGTGTCGCCTAACGTCCAGAGTTGACATTAGGGCTCACCCTCGGTGTGGTACATTCTGAGTTCTGGGAAATGCGTAATGACATGCATCCATCATCAGGGTATGGTGCCTTTTTATAGGCAAATATCCAATGTAAACCTTCAAGGCTATTCTTCAAAAGATAAAATGAAATGCAAAATCATCAGTCATATCAAATTGTTTTCAAATATATTTTATCTCCTACATATTTATCTTCTATAAATTCATTTCTCCTGCGTTTTTTTTTTTTTCTTTTTCACATTTCAACTTAATTAGCTCTTACAACACTTGGAACACAACTATTCTTGCTGGAAAATTATTCATTGGTATTTACCTCTGTAGTAAATTTAATTTCTTTTTCTATTTTTCTTCCCTTTGCCATCTAATACTATTATTTTACTTAATTTCTCATTTAATCTTTTATCTGTGTATTTGATTAGTATATCTTTATCCTTTTACAATTAAGATATCTCTTTTCACTATGTAAAAATAATTTTGATTTAAAAGCTGAGTTAATCACGGTGTATTTCTGTTCTTTGGAAGAATATGCCCATTTACATTAGATGATTTCTGTATTCTATATTCATTTTTTGTAATAGGCTAAGATTGTGTAATTTGCTATTTTCTGGGTTATTTTGTAATCTGAAAATTATACAGCTTTTACTATTATTCTAGCTTTAAAATTTTAGTGTTCCTGACACATACTTGATTTAATATTACTTTAGAAAACTGACTGGACAGAATGAACCACTATATATTTACCTCTTAGAGTTCAGCACACTACAACCTCCATGCATCCAACCCCTGCTTATGTCTGCAAATAAAGTATTAGAATACATCTATACCCTCTGTTTACATATTGTCTATGACTATTTCTTCACTCTGGTGGCAATGAAAAATAACTATAGTAGAGATCTCATGGCTGGCCAAGTCAACAAAATTCACTAACTATCTTTTACGTAAAATAGTTTTCAACCCCTTATCTAAACACACACACAAAGACAAATATATACACAAATATGTACATCCATGCCTCTTAGACATGTAAAGCAAATTTTAACCAACAAGATAAAGCATTGACAATTTACTGTTTATACTATGCATTTAGCACTCAGTAGTTATTCTTTCAAAGTATAAGAGGAAATGTAAGGTCGTCTAGGAAATCTACACATTTATACATTTTTGACAGAAAAAAGTATGCTTTCACAGTATAGTAGGAAAACAATACACTTAATTACATAGAATTGAATTTCTTAATACAGAGAATGCATATAACAGGAAACAGTTTTCTAAGTGATCAAAAATGTGACCTTTCTTAAAGGCATGTTTGCCACCTGACAACGTTCACTGTGGTTCTTTTCACAGAGGATCGTCCAAGTTATCGACACAATAGCCTGAGCAGATACAGAAGAGAAACAGCATGCACAGACGAGATAGCACTTCCTCTTACTCCACGTATAAGCCCCATTAATAGTTTCTTATTCATTATAAAGCAGCACTAACTCTACTTGAATAAATGCACTTCATTTTACATCAATAATCTCCCAAGGGCAACATAAAACTTGACAGTGATGTAAGCGGCAAACCAATATCTATTTCTTGCGTGTCTGTTCGCGAGTATTAATCGTGCTGTTGGTATTTAAAGGGTTGCAATGAACATCGCCACTGGTATTCCGTGGCAATTTAATCACAATCCTATTCATCATTAAGTGTTGCCCTGTGGATAATATCATTCACCAGAGGGCTGATATAACGATACACTGGAGGCGCCAGGCAGCTTTGTCTTCATTAGCTGACTTCCCCGGTGACTGGCACGATGAAATGTCGCCAGTGACCTCCTAATTGCCAAACCCATTGGCTTCCTCGCAGCTCTCCGGCTAATTGTCCTTTCTGCAGGATCTGACCCTGCTCGTCACCACCTTCTTTCTCCCTTTTCCTTGCTGCTTCCTTTGCATGACTTTCCCCGGTTCAGCTCTTTTCTCAAACTGCTCAAGTTCAGACTCTTTTGATGACGATTTTCCTCTGCCTTGTTCTTAAATAAGGCATCGCCAGGATTTCTCCAAGAAACAGCTTTTTTCTTTTCTTCTCTTGGGGGTCATTTCCGCTTCCACAAATTCACTAGCGCTTCAAAGATCAGACTCTTTGGGGTGTCCAGACATAGTCCAGGTTCAAGCACCCGGCGAAGGTAGGGGGTCCGCGTGGAGAAGGCAGGGGATAGGAAAGGAGTTAAATCAAGAAAAGCCTTTTACTTTCTCTATTTTTATGTAATGTCTTATGCACACTGTCATATATCTTATGACAAAATCGGTGGAGGCCGAGCTACAACATCGACAAGTTCATTCCCGAAGCTGACACGGGAATATTTTACCGGAATAGGAGGTGGCTTACTCGGCTCCTTCTCTCCGCTCCTGCCGCTGTGGTAGTGTCGCAGCGACACTTTTCATCTCTTTTACTTCGGATACGTCGATTTAATTCTCACCATGAAGTAATTCAAGTTGGAGTCACTTGAATTTAAATAAACTTCCAAGGTAAAAAGTGCAATTCAAATCGTTTGGTTTCTAGATTTGACGACAGTATTTCTCTATTTCGGAGAGACTGTGAAATCGTTGTTTTATGAGGAATGCATACAGAGTTATTCTACCAGCCATAATTAAAAATAACTCTTTCTAAAATTTCTACACAGCAGCCCGGCTGGAGTGGCTCAGTGGCTGAGCGTCAACCCTGCACCAAGAGGTTGCCGGTTCGTTCCCAGTCAGGGCACATGCCCAGGTTGTGGGTCAAATCCCCAGAGGGCAGGAGGCAGCCAATCAGTGTTCTCTTTCGTCGATGCTTCTATCTCTCTCCGTCTCCCTCCCTCTCTCTAAAATCAATAAAGAAAAAATATTTGAAAAAATAAATAAGTAAAATTTCTACACAGCAATATCTTTCATTGTGTTGATGTTTCCTGCACTGAGCAAAAGCTTTCGGTTTGATGTAGACTGATTTGTTTACTCTTCCTTTTGTTGAACTGGAAGAAGGAGACGTATCCCCGAAGACATTGCTAAGACCAGTGTCAGAATGTTTGCCGCCCATTTTCTTCTAGGAGTTTCATGTCTTACATTTAAGGCTTTAATCCATTTTCAGTTCATTTTGATAGATGGTGTTCGGAAATGGTCCAATTTCTTTCTTTTTTTAACATATACCTGTTCAGTTTTCCCAAAACTGCTTACTGAAAACATCGTCTAGAAGCTTTTATTTTGTTTTTTTAATTTGCTTTATTTTCATTGTTGAAAGTATTACAGATGTCCCCCCTTTTTACCCCACTAACCCCTCCTTTCTGCTCCCACCTCCCTCCTGCCTTCCCCAGCCCAGTGTCCCTGTCAGGAACTTTCCTTTTAGATACTTAGTTCCTCCCTGATTTTAGTTTAGGGCCAACATAGGAACTGATGATAACTATTTTACCACATAGATTTTAACAAATACCACCCAAGCTATCTTTAGGCTACTTAATATTGAATTACTTGAATGTAAATCATTTCTCCATGCCAAAGATTGGTTCTGTGATAATAAATGTCAAATATCTGTTTGGTTACAATTTTTTCACAGCCTCATTAGATAATTATATTTCTTTTAACCCTGTGCACTACTTGTTTGCATCTTTTGCCCATTAGCCTATAATCTTTTTCATTCCAAAATTTAAATTTTAAGGGACTCGGTCCTCTGTATATCATATGTGTTCAAATAATTTCCCAGTGATCTTTTTTGCAACACAATTTATAAAATAACCCATTTTGCTAAAATTATTAAAATTCCACTTAACCACATCTTAAATAATTTTCCACCCATAAATTTATTCTTATTTATTTTATTATTTTATTTCTTTTCAAAGGCCGTACTCTGGCCCTGGCCGATTTTGCTCAGCGGTTAGAGCGTCGGCCTGCGGTCCAGAGAGACCTGGGTTCGGTTCCCGCTAAGGGCACGTACCTTGGTTGCAGTTTGTCCCCGGCCCCGGTTGGGTCATGTGGGTGGCAGCCAGTCGATGTGTCCCTTTCACATCGATGTTTCTCTCTCTTTCTTCCTCCCTCTCTCCCTCCCGCTCTGTCTGAAGATGAATGCAAAAATGTCCTCGGGTGAGGATCAAAAAAAATTTTTTTTAAATAAAAAACAAGCCATACTCTTGATTAGCAGAGCCGTAGAGTGCGTGTTGAGATGTTACAAGGCTGGTTTCCCACATTTCATCTGCTTCTTTAACGAGGTTTGCAGATTATTTTCACCCGTGTATACTTTGTTTCAAAGCGCCTCTTGTGTAATGAATCACAAAGGTGTTGATGTTTAATGTGTTGCCCACTTCGCCACGATGCCCAGAACACCGTCCTCTCGCCGAGAAGGCGAGTTCAATCGCACCGGCAGGTTCACGCCGCAGGATGCGTCCTGAGCAGCGCATGTCACTGGCTTCTAGCGCGGTTTACTGCCCATGCTGGAATTAAGCATGTGGAGGTCAGAGATGTACACCATGTTGACTTTTACTTTGTCCCCAGCCGAAGACCTTGAGCAGGCCTGCAGAATGATTGCTGAGGGACTAATCTATTCGCAATTTCGTCACAACTGCAATTGGCCTTTTGTCGAGTCATCCGTTTCCGGTCACAGAGAGGGCCGACGTGGGGCCTGAGAGAGGGTCCTAACCGGTCAGACTTTGCACCTCCCACCAGTCCAGTGCCCACAAATCTCCAAAAGGGTAGGCTCACCTATAATTCATCTCAAAAACAGCTCATCTCCCTTTTAATTGACTTGGGCCCCATTAGAGTACTTTGTAAAGAAACTTGTACATGTAAATAGCAAGAAGGTTCATTCTCTGTGGAAGTATAATCCTCACGGTTTAGTCTGCAACTTCAAAATAAAGGTGGAAAGGTCACGACCTTCAATATTTGTGTGTGAAGGTGAAGGTCATAAAAGAAGACGCCTCAGCTGAGCAAGAAAGGATCCAGGTTCTTTGGGGACAGTGGGGGTCACAGACATCAAGCTGATTCTCCTGGAGGAGGCCCCTGGTCCTTCCTGAACCCCTAATACTGACTTACATGCTTACAGATCTGAACTGGAAAAAAAATTGTGGGATTTTGGAGTAATATTTATTCCAAAACTTAGAGAAACTTTGAGAAAGTCACTCAGAGAGTCAGGTTCAGTTTGGAACCAGGACCTTGAACCATGGATATGTTTGCCGGAGGTGGACAACCCAAGGTCAAGAACAAGGCTTAAGAGTCTACCTGGTGAAATAATTGCACTAACTTCTATCACCCCATTTCTCTAGTGGATTTGACTATGAATAATGTGTTGATGTGTCCCTGATTTTTATCATTAGATTTTTAATATAAAGCTGATTATGAGTATATTAAATCTTAAAACTGGGGATAATCTAAATGCCCAATAATTGTATATTTTTTATCGTTATTGTTCAAAGTATTATCTCCCATTTTTCCCCATTGACCCCCTGCAGCTGGTTCCCACTCCACCCCAGGCCTTCATCATCCTATCGTCTGTGGCCATGGGCAATGCATATGTGCATGTAAACTCTTCGGTTACTCTCTTCCCAACCCCCACCCCTTCCCTCTGAGATTCCTCAGTCTGTTTCATGTTCCTCATTAGATTTTTTTTTCTAGAGAGAGAGAAACATCAATGTGAGAGAGACACACATCGAGTGGCTGCCACCCACACGACCCCAACCAGGGCCAGGGACAAACTGCAACCAAGGTACATGCTCCCAGCAGGAACCGAACCGGGGACTCTCCAGTCCCCTGGCCGACACTCCAACCGCTGAGCCAAACCAGCCAGGGCTCTCATTAGATTTTAAAGCCTGGGTCATCTAAACTTGTGGTGATGATGAGACAGCAATGATGTTCTCCGACTGGAAAATTAAATTAACACCTATTTACTAGGTATCTTGAGTTAGATGCCATATGTCTGAGAAAATAAAGCACCATATACATATATATTACCATATACTACATAAATATACAGCTATATGGCTCAACATATATGCTATATAAATATACATATATAATAGTATATATTAGAGATGTGTACAATAGCTAAGGAGACAGAAACAGATTTTGTCTTTAGAACCTAAACCTTCAACCAGGCCTGACCAGCTCCAGCTTCTAACACCCTCAGCTTCATGGGCTTATGTCTCCACTGCCGTGTTCTCAGCCTCTTGTACTTGAGCACGAGGGTCCCGCCTGCCAGTGTTGACCCAATTTCTCTCCTGAGCACCATCTTACCACTGGTGTCTAGAAACCACTGGAAGGTGGCTATTATATTACTAGACATCTAAAGAAGTATCTTCGTTCAGTTCTCGATGTGGCCATGAAGGAAAGCAGGCGTATGGTTCTGTCGACGGTGCAGAATCTGGGCAGAGTGCTGGCTGGCCAGGGCCAGCGACCTCTACCAGCGAGTGAGTCCCTCAGCCTCGGCGGGCCCTTGCTTTGTGGACTATGTTCCTTTCCAGGTAAATTCAAATGTGTTTGCTAATGGTTCCCAAATTCACGCCTCCAGCCTTTCTAGCTCCTTTGAGAAATCTGTCTGATATATATAATAAATTGCTGGTGTACCCTACCTGTGCATAAAGAAAATCAATGTACCCCAAACATACCCCTTCTTAAGCGGCGCCATTCACTAAATACGTCAGGCCTCCGACCTAGGATCCGCCTCTGCGTCGCCCAGCCACCAGGCTCAGTGTTTGAGCAGGACTTGTTTTTTCTGCAGCAAATGCATCCTTCTTCTCCACTCCCATTGCTCCTACCTTGGAAGCTGCATGTTTCAGCCTAACGTCTTTCCTTGGTGGGCGCCTGCCTCACCCTTGACCACACTAACCTGTCATTCTTGTAAAATGGGAGAACTTCAAAATCATACTAGACGCTCTGGGTGTCCTCTAGAATCCGGTTGGCGCCGTGTCCAAGCTGCTCTGGTTCTCAGGACATGGCTTCCTCATTTGTAAAATGGGGGTAATAATTCCTACCTGTCTTGCCCGGCCGGTGTGGCTCAGTGGGTTGAGCGTTGTCCCCTGGACTGAGAGATCCCAGTTCGATTCCCGGTCAGGGCACATACCAGGATGTGAGCTGAATCCCCAGTAGGGGGCGTACAGGAGGCAGCCGATGGATGTTTCTCTCTCACATCGATGTTTCTCTCTCTCCCTTCTTCTTTCTCTAAAAAAAATCAATGAAAACATATTTATAAAAACTTAATATCTTTCTTTTTGCTTAAAGATGAAATGTGGGGCAATACGCGTAATGTGCTTTGGAAAGTGCCCCAACGCTCTCAGTTTACGAAGCGCCGCCGCCACCAGCGGCTCGTTGCAGGTGAGCCAGGGTGGTGCCACCAACGTGATTCCGTCAAGGACGCCCCACTTCCTGGGCTTCTCCCTGCTGCCCTCGGTCCTCGCTGTCCACGCCTCTTCCCCTCGTTCATCTGCACGAGGTACTGTGCTACTTAACAGATTTTACCTTGTTAACAAGAGCTAAAGCCCAGCTGTTTATTGTGTGGGAGGCACGAGTGTTGGAGGAGAGAACTATTCATCTCTCAACATGTCATTACTGCTTTATAAACAGAAAAAATTGGAATGCCATTTTTCAGGTGAGAAACACCATGAATTCAAGCCTGGTGATTGTCCATTTTATGTATAATTATTTTCCACACACTGGAGATACACAATAGATACCCGTGAATTAATGCCAAAGTGCTCCATAAATTTATTTTCCTATCAAAATCCCCTGTAAAAATTTTCACTGATATTCAAGTGTATTGGATAATTGGTGAACTGCAACTACAGATAAATTCAGTCTTTCATGTGGAAAAACTGCAGAAAGTAATATATTGATTAAAATTTTCCCTGAATAGAGGAAGTCCATAATTTTTCACTTCTCAAAATACTTGTTATATATTCATTCCATCCTGATTTACAAACATTTTCTAGGACATATAGCAGTAACTTAAAAATATAAATCAAGAAACTACTCTCCTATCTTCTGCAATAAATTATTTTAAGGAGAAGTCATCCTGTCCGGTTTACTCTGAGACACGGTTTTGGTTTCAGCTGCAGATCTGAATGTTGTGGGTTCTAAATCCAGGTGTTACTAGTTACTGAGTTTACTAAAAGATACATCGCTCTACATTGTTCCACTAATAATATCACATGCATCATTTTTCTTCTACTAAGGGAAGTAGGCCACGCTGATTGCCTTCTCATTTAATTAATAACAAGTGCACTGATATGGATTCTACATTTCTCTCTTCGAGGATGTGCATTGAGAATGTATTGTAATGTACCACAATTTTGAGAGACCAGGCAAACAAAAGGACAGTAAGTAAAAATTTCAAAATAACTGAATCAGCGCTAATAGAGCAAACCTGTATATTTGTCTGATACTTCTGAAACTATCATTTGCCTCTAGCTATTCAAAGATTGTATGCATGGGAACCGCACACATTGTCACAGTTTTATTTGTCAATTACCTTAGCAGTCCTAAAATGTGCTGGCCAGGCAACAACTGATCAGGGCTGGAAGGGTCCTGCTAAATTTGGCAGCGTCTCTGCAAGAAGCCAGAACGCACGGCAAAGGCTGATATCCGAATATGTGTTCATATTTTGCTATTTTAAAAGTTAAAAATGGCATTCAGTGAGCTGATACAACACTTTGGTTATAGCATCTTAAAAATCTCAACATTAATTTTTAGGAGAGTGTGGTTTATTGCTGCAAATGTACTATTGATACATCAAGCCTTCGATCAGCAGTAGTAGATACAGTGTTTTCACGTTTATCCATTATTTAGCATCAGCTAAGTTCCAGGCATTGTTCTGACCGTCAGAGATACAGCGGCGAGGCGGGAGGAGGGGACCAGAAACCCTGCCTCCGAGAACACGTGTTCTTGGCCCACACGTGCTTGAGCATTTGGGGTGTAGGAGGCCCCTGATCCCAAAGGATGAGCGGCTAAGAAGGAAATGTAATAATACCGATCATTTGAACTACTGTAATTGTTCTAAAATAACAAGGTTTGTGGAATCGAAGCTGAAATACTAACAAACAACAAATCAGCATCCCCAAGAGAGAAAAGCTCCCCTTGCCCCGCAGCTTACTCTAAGCCGGGGGCTCTCCAGCTCCCGACGCCGCGACCCTTCCGCACAGGTCTGCACCTGTGCTGACCCCCAACCACAAAATTGTTTTCGTTGCTACTTCATAGCTGTGATTTTGCTACTGTTCTGACTCGCCAGCGGAAATACGTGTTTTCCGATGGTCTTAGGCGACCCCTGTGAAAGGGTCGTTCGACCCCCGGCGGGGTCGTGACCCACAGGTTGAGAATCGCTGCATTAATGTTTATTTATTGTAATTTAGATTCGATTCAGTTTTAAGGTAAAAGTAGAATTAACACAAATTAAAGATAAAAACAAGACTAATGGAATTACTGATACTATTTATGAATGCTTCATTTATGCTCATTTTCACCTTTTTTCTTTTTATGATCCAACCAACATAAAACAAATATTTTTGTAAGACACACATACCAGATATATTAAAAATTAAAAATCTAAAACCCTATCAAGAAAGAGTAAAACAAATATATGAAATAACAGTAACAGTAAAGATTTTGAAGTAAAGGCATGTAAATATGTTTGATTTTTTTCCCCCGATTTTACCCAATTACCACCTATGATAAGACCCCTATAAACCAGCTGTTTCTCTTAGGACATCACTTAATAATCCATGAGAAAATATCAGCTATTTGTGAAAGGCTGAATAATGACCCCCACGGATGGCCATGTCCTAACTCATGGAACATGTGAATATTCTAACGACCTTGGAAGACAAAACGGACTTGCACAGCGATTCGCCTAAGGATTCTGAAATGGGAAGATTTTCCTGGATCAGATGAGTGGGTTCAGTGTAGTCACATGCCCTTGTGACAGAGAGGTAGAAAGTCACAGCTGGGGGTGGGGAGTCGATGATGGAAATAGAGAGAGGTTGGTGTGGTGCAAGGAAGGGACCACCTGCCAACGAATGGGGGTGGCCACCAGGAGCTGGAAAAGGCAGAAGGCTCTCCTGGAGTCTTCAGAAGGAACACAGCCCCGCCAGCACCTTGACCTTCAGACTTCTGCCTCCAGAACTGGAAACTAACAAGTTCGTATGAAATCATGGAGTTTATGGAAACCTGACGCAGTAGGAAACCAATGCACTGTTTATTAAAACGCGCGCCCCACTCTGCGTGTCCATCGTCACCCACGGTGGAATTACTGTTATTCCCATGTGTTATGTGCTGACGCTGTGGGCACAGCTTTCCAGTGACTGTGAATGGTCATTGCCCCCTCTGCCTTTCCTGACGCACATCACGCTCCGTGGTCATCGGTTTGAAGTCCGTGAAACTTTCCTTCCACTTGCTTTTCAACACGATGTATTGTGAATGATTTCCACTGTCTTAGCATAAAACACCGATGATCTTTGGAGAGAGTATTCGAAAGGATGAAATCAAATAGAGAGCTGGAGAAACAGATCAACTTATACAGCAAAAGCAAGACTGCGAAGTCCGGACAGTGGTTCTTTGTGTCGGGTAACAGAAGGCTCCAGGGAGCTTGACAAGGATGGAAAATGACACTGAAAGGCACAGAAACATGTGTTACAATCCCTTTGTATTCCAAACCCAACCTAAATAAAGAAGCTTGACCCACTCTTTCTACCAAATATGATTGCATTTTTTATTATGATGAAAATACCCTGAAACCCAAGATTTACTCTATAAATGGTGCTATTTCCACCTCTCTTCCGTCACCGGCAGGGGTCACTTACTGTGCTATCCAACAGCAATTTCCCTTTTCTGAAAAGGCTAAAATTGACATTGAATGAAGGATGCAGCACCTACGTTTCTTAATATTCTTCCGCTTTGATATTCAGAATCTGCCAAATCTGAGAGGAGCAATGGTTCATGTCAACCTACACGGTGCATAAAAATCTCTCTTAAATCACGCAAAGCGTTGACTAGCAGCTAAACTGACAGATTCCAAAGGCACGTCAGAGAACTATCAGGTCCACTCCGGGGCTACTGGGACACTTCTTCAGTCCCGGAAGCAGCCTTCTGACTGTGTCACAAGCTCTCAGTGTGGACAGAGGACAATCTCAGGAGGAAGTCAGAATATGAAGCCAGGGCTCCAGTGGTTTCGGCCCCAGCCAGTGTGGCTCAGTGGTTGAGCCTCAACCCATGGCACCAAGAAGTCACCGGTTCAATTCCCGGTCAGGGCACATACCCAGGGTGTGGGCCAAATCCCCAGTGGGGGGGGTGAAGGAGACAGCCAATCAATGTTCTCTCTCATCGATGTTTCTATCTCTCTCTCCCCCTTCCTCTCTCTCTAAAGTCAATAAAGAAAAAAATAAAATATCTTGCTCGGTAAACATTGTCTCAAGTTCACATTAAAATACATCAGGACAATATTGCACTGTTACCAAGCTGCCTTCAGTAATACTTCCCATTGGCTCTTTAGAACATGAATGTGATAAACCATGGCATATCCTGACCAGCCTCTTCGCTGCTTTAACTGCCTCCGTCAATGGGTCTCTGTATTTTCCAGCTCAGCACAGCCCAGGAGACCCCGCTGTCACATTAGAACATCAGGACAAGCTGTCGTCCCTCTGACACAAGGCAGAAAAACCATGTGGAGTGGTTTCCGTCATCTTTTAAGGGGGTGACCAGGAATGAGTACAGGTACGGTCATTTTTAACAGGTGGCCTCCTTCTTCTTAGTCTCTGTCATTGTGGAAAAGAAGAGAGTGAGGAGGAAAATTTGAGCCCAAAATATTTGGTACTATTGATGAGAAGAACGGACGTGAATGCAGAGAAATTTTAGGTAGATAAGGATGCCGGGCTAACATTGGGCTCATGAATCTGCAGTAGACAAAAACCTACGTGATTATTTCGGTTTCTCCACCAACAGTTTCACTACTGGAAATGTTCAGGTTCTAAGACAAATGTCATACAATCATCAGAAGTGGAGGGCTACCCGGTCGTGCGGTACCAATTCGTGGAGGAGGACGGAAGCGAGGAAACCTGGTGTGCGCGACTGAATTCCCGCTGTGCGATGAATATGATCACAGTTTGATGGAAGGTAGAAGAATTGAGGGACTGAAGGGCTTAGGAATTTAAAATAAAGAAAAGTAGGACAGTCTTGGAACAATAAGGTCCAGAGCGTGGCCACAAGAAGGAGTTGTTAAGGTTCAATTTAAGGAATTCTGAAAGCTGAGACATCACGTATTTGAGTCACCGTGGTAAGACTAGAAGTGGAGAACCGTGACTACGGGAAGTCCAAGAGGAACAGGGTAGGAATGAGGGACAAGGGGTAGTATAGAAAGTGGCATTTCTGGGTGTGTTCTTCCGTCTCCCCCCTGTGTCCAGGGCCACGTGGTAGACCCCATTTCCCAACCAGGTAGTACATGGAGGGGAAGAGAAAACAGACTCCGTTCAAGTCAAGTGTCGTATTGAAAATAGCATTTCAGTGAGGGTGAGGGGCTGTGTCCCGGGCCTGGGGAGGCGAGAGAGGGGCATGTTTACAGGAGAGTGGCCATTTCTGCAGCCACAGTGGAGCTGGGAACTGTGCTCACGGGAGAGGAACGGGAAAGAGGTCATACATTGAGATCAGCATGAGGCGAAAATGAGTCATCCCTGGAGAGTATGTAATTCTTTGGATAGTGCTCAAAGGCATGACCTTCAAACTCCCACTGAAGTCCATCTAACATCTTCTCTGGGCTCCATGAAGGATCTGTCCTTCTTCCCGGCTGCTAAAACTTAGGATCATGCAAGCCTAAGGTGGCGGAGACAGCTGTCCAGGGGTCCGGAGCGGTGATGAGGCAGAGTTCAGAGACCAGACCAGACCAGCCAAGACTTGTGGGTGTGCTGAGTGGGGAGCCAGGTGTCGGTGAGCTCAGGGCAAGACGGGAGGACACCGTCTCTGGCATCATCCTGCTCTCTCCCTAAACCCTCTTTTCTGCTAAACGTGTCATTGCTTCTGCTCGACGAACAACACCTGGCCACACGCAGTTGCTGAGTGTGCTTTGGTTAGATGTTCACACACGGGTTTCTCCGATCTACGCATGCAAATCCTTCCCAAACTTGACTCTTATTTGTCCGCAGCCAGAAACCTCTAGGAGAGTGCACAGCTTCTGGTGGGCGGCGTTCATAGCGTGTGCAAGATTTTCAGGCTGATCACTTTCCTGCGTGTGTACAGGACCCTCGGTAATGTCAGCTGGCGGGACGGTGTCCAGAGCGTGTGGACGTTAGTGAGGGAGCACATGTCTAGGAACAAACACACCAGGGTGAGTGAAGCTAAGCATTTTTAATTGATATTGATATTTTTGCCTTTTCTGTTTTTCAAAAGAAGTGTAAAAGAAAGCACAGAGTTATTACCTATATGTGAAAGAAACGTCTCTTGGAGCCTATAAAAGAAATTTTATTTTTGTTCTCGTTCTAGCATGCTGTAGATCATTACCCATTTAATGATAATTGTTCTTTTATTATAACAGGGGGCCATCTGTTCAATTTCTATAGAGATCACTAAAAATATCACAATGATGATAAAAGTCAAACATATTTTGGTAGTTCGGAGCTATTGCAAATTTCAATTCATATTGTGTGTTTGTGTGTGCGTTATCATTTTATAAGACTATCAAGGGTAAAGTAATCCTCTTCGGAGTACACCACGTGACTCTGGGTTCCTTACTGCTGGAAAAGAACAAATTTATCAAGAAAGCACCCAGACCAAGTATGTTACTAGTTGCCCAAAGATCTAAACCTGCTATTAAAATGGTGTGAACACAGGCAGTTGGTGGCAAATTGGAGCCTGAATTGTGAAAAGAATCTGGAACTAGGAGACCAAAGCAGAAAAAGCATGTGAGGGGAACATCCCCCTGGGGTCACACATTGATTTCTGCAAGTGACAAAACCATCCACCACATTTGAGAACAAGTGTATAAGCTGCTATACAATCATCAGAATTGAATTCTAAGAAACAAAAACCCCATGAATTCTAAATATGCCAGGGAGCTGGGCAGGGTGAACACCAGATGCCACCCTCGGTGGGTCACACTCTAGGGAGTCAGGGCTGCTCTTTAAGGAATTGCTTATAAAACCTTCTTTTCCTAATTAACCTTCCCTTCCCCCACAAGCCTTCCAGAATCTAATTTTAAATACATGTAACTTGCTTGTAGAGTGAGGATTAATTAATTAAAGCAAATAGTGTATACGATTTTAAGACCTGTACATACAGAAATGAAATACGTTTGCTAACTACGTTTTGTCCATTTGTGAGCCCAAAAAATAACTAAGGAGAACAAGAGGGTTAGGCACTAGTTGTAATTGCATGACCCCGTGCGTGAACAGGTCCTCTGCTGGGAACGTCTTCATCTCCTGTGTGCGTCTCGGGTGAAGGACAAGACGGCCCTCCTCATCCTGTCCTCATGACGACACGTGGTACATGTATCCGGTGAGAACAGGATTGAGATACCAGAATTTTCCATGACATTTCAATTTTGTTGAATGGGTAATGTGATTTTTCTAAATATGAATTATATTTATTTATAAACCCACCTATAACTTGTAAATAGAGTGATCAGTTAAATGATGGGCGGTTCCATTTTAAAACTTAATAACCCTATTACAAAGTAAATGTCTATTGATTATAGTGTTCACCACAACTAAAATACCTCTTCAGCAAAATCTGTTCATATACATTTTTCAGGAAGGGCCCCATTGCTTTTACTGGATTGATCAAAGCAAACCTCAAATCCATGAATATTTTATTTCAAATAATTTTATGGTATACATCCCCACACATGACCCCACAGTGGGCTGTGTTTTCCAGTAGAAACAGCCCTGTATTTCCTCGGATGCTATAGCTTTAAATTCAATCTGCCCCGAAAAGAAATAAATCAGCCAAGCAACAAAGCAACAAAAACTCAGAGGTGATTTGGTGCCTGATAAAGTGTGCTATATCCAAGTGCAGAAATTCCACGTTCATACATAATCTAGGTGCTGACTTCTTGAGAGAAAACCATTTATTTTCTTATCTCCTCAATAAAAATGAAGGACAAGCCATAAACTTACAAATGACAGCATTACTTAATGCACCTTTTTTTAGATTTCATATTGAATATTTCTGAAATTATGCTTACACTGCTTTTTAGACTTAAACTGGAGTCTTCTGGGTCCCTTCACTTTAGCACATGCATCCCCGGGACATATACCTTTATTGCTGCATTTCGATCGCAGTTGGTTGAGAGATACCGATAGTTTCCTAGGGAGCGGGAGCAGCCCCGAGAGGGAAGTGCACTCATGACTTAAACCTTATGGCACATTATCATACCACAGATACGTCCCTTGATTGATGGAAGAAATAGCCAAATGAAGCAACAACCATCCTCAACACGCCGCATAGCATCAGTGATGTGCTACCCCCCTCAAACATAATGTTTCTTTGTGGAGAGAAATGGCGGCGGGGTGAATGGAAGCTACACAGACCGTCTCCCAGGACCAAACTGGAATTACAACTAAAATAAAGACAAGTCATCTGGAAAAATGAACTGAAGAGCAGCCGCAGCGAACCCTTATAACCAGGGAAATAAAGAGGACCCCAAGTCAAGACTGGCAGGAGCTGGGGAGGTGCCAGAGGGCCGGCTGGGTGCCCATGGGCAGCACCCAAAGGCTGTCTTAGCTGTGAGCAGTGCCCTCTGAGAAGTCAGGGGTTAAAACCCCAAGCCAGCTCCCCAGCACTGAGCAGTGAAACAGGGAAAGGCGCCCACATAACACCTGGCTGAGAAAATCCCCAGAGCAGACGTTCTGTCCAGCAGGGAGAGGCACTGGGAACACCCACACTTCCCTGAAGGGCCAGTGCAGTAAATTACAGCTACAGCCACTCACCTTGCGCTCCAGCAGAGGAAGGGCAGACTGGACTGGACCTGGTGAGGAGAGTCAGGGGTTTGTGGCACTGGGGAGCCGAGAAGGATGCCCTCAGGGCATCTGTGCTGAGTCATCTCCCACAAGGCAGTAGCAATCTTCCTCAAGAAGCCACTTCACATCAGAGTGGCTTTAGCCTGGGGGAGAAGCAGCTGCCCCTCTCTAGAGACTTTAACACTGCCTGGCTTGCAGAAGTGCAACCTGAGGCTCATTAACAGCCAGAGACTACCTGCCAGCCAGAAGGTGGAAAAGAGCCTCTGAAAGCTTTGAGCTTTGGACCTGGCTCTCAGGGTTGGGTGTTGTGGTTCAAAGGACTGAGCTGTGAAGGCTGCTGCCTGGGTTCCTATAATGAGTCACTCCTCATGCTCCAGTAGCCATATTCCTCAAGAAGCCCCTTCCCATCAGAGCAGCTTTAGCCTGAGTGAGAAGCAACTGCCCCTCCCTAGGGAATTTAACACCACCTGGCTCAGAGAATGCAACCTGAGGCTCATTAATAGCCAGAAAATACCAGCAAGCCAGCAGGCAGAAAAAATATTCTGAAGGCTTTGAGCCTTGGACCTGGCTCTCAGTGTTGCGTGTCACGACTCTGGGGACAGAGCTGTGAAGACTGAGGCCTGGGTCCCTGTGCTGAGCCATTAACCCACACTGCAGAAACCATTTTCTTCTCAAAGAAACTCAAGCCCAGAGGAAAATAATTGCCCCCATCTGCAGGAAATCCTCTTACCCTGGAGGATTTCTTATTCAGCTGAGGGCTACAACCTGATGTTCATTAAGTAACCAAGACTAATAGTCAGCCTATAGGCAAAAGTTCTGGGATAATTGAATATTTGCTTGCCTGTGTCTCTACCCAGGAAAGTCAAACTAGACATTGTTGTTCAGCATGGTCCCTTCCATACTCATCCAAACCCAGCAGAAGGAGGCATGATCAGCAGAACATCAACACTCACAGGGAAAATTTGGCAGGATCCAAACCATGCTGAGACAGCCAAAATGGTGAAACAAAGAAACAAATCCCAAATAAAAAAAACAAGAGAATTCTACAGAAGAAGGGCTAAATGAAATGGAGTTAAGCAAGTTATTAAATGTAGAGTTCAGAGTAATGATTATGTAACTATAAGGAAGCCCAATGGCATGAGTAAAGAGCTCAAAAGCATGAGTAAAGATATAGAAACAATAAAAATAAACCAATTTGAAATGAAAAATCACCAAGAGGAAATAAAAACTGACATAGCAGAAAAAATCACCAAGAGGAAATAAAAACTGACATAGCAGAAAAAAGAACACATTGGAAGAAATAACCAGCAGATTTGAGGATGCCAAGGATAAGATAAGTGAATTAGAAGACAGGGTAGAAAAAAATCACTCAATTAGAGAACATAAAAGAACAAAACAATTAAAAAACAGGAGGACAGTTAAGAGAAGTATGGGACAACATTAAATGTAACAACATCCACATTATAGGAGTACCAGCAGAAGAAGAAAGTGAGCAAGGGTTAGAGAATGTGTTTGAAGAAATAGTGACAGAAAATTTTCCAAACTTGGTGAAGAAAGAAAGCATACAAGTTCAGGAAGTCCCAAGTAAGAAGAACCCAAAGAAACTCACACCAAGACACACCATAATTAAAATGCCAAAAATTAAAGACAAAGAGAGAATCCTAAAGGCAGCAAGAGAAAAACAACAGGTTACCTGAGCCCCCATGCAGCTATCAGCTGACTTCTGAACAGAAACACTACAGGCCAGAAGGGAATGGCATGATATATTCAAGGTAATGAAAAACAAGGATCTGAATCCAAGATGACTCTATCCAGTAATGCTGTCATTCAAAATAGAAGGTGAAATAAAGAGTTTCCCAGACAAAAAAAAAAAAAGGCTAAGGCCATATATTAGCACCAAGCCAGCACTGCTAGAAAGGTTAAAAGGACTGGTGTAAATACAGAGAGAAAAGCCATAATAAATAAAAATGGCATTACATAAGTACATATCAGTAATAACCTTAAATGTTAATGGATTAAATGCTCCAATCAAAAGACACAGACTAGCTGAACAGATAAGAAAGCATGACTCATATCTATTTTGTTTACAAGAGACACACCTCACAATAAAAAACTCACATAGATTGAAAATGAAGGGATGGAAAAAATTTTCCAAGCAGATGGAAGTGAAAAAGAAAACTGGGGTAGTAATACTCATATTCAATAAAATAAACTTCAAAATGAAGGCCATAACAAGAAACAAAGAAGGCCACAACATAACATTGAGAGGATCTATCCAACATGAGGGTATGATCTTGGTAAGCATATATGTACCCAATATAGGAGCACTAAAATATATTTTTAAAAACTTCTGGAGGACTTCAAAGGAGAAATTAACAGCAATACAATCATACCAAGGGACTTCAACACTCCCACTGAAACCACTGAATAGTTCCTCTAGACAAAAAATTAACAAGAAACAAAGATTCTAAATAGTGCACTAGATCAAATAGATTTAATAGATATTTACAAAAAATTACATCCCAAAACTGCAGCATTTATATTTTTCTCAAGTGCTCATGGGACATACTCAAAGATAGATCACATGTTAGGACACAAACTAAGTCTCTACAAATTTAAGAAGATTTAAATCATATCAAGCACCTTCTCAGATCACAATGGCATGAACTAGAAATCAATTACAATAAAAACACTCAAAATTATTCAAACACATTGAGGCTAAATAGTGTCTTATTAAATAATTAATGGGTTACCAATGAATTCAAGGAAGAAAATAAAAACTTCCTGGAAACCAATGAAAATGAACACAAAACAACACAAAATCTATGGGACCCATGAAAGCGGTCCTGATAGGGAAGTTGATAGCACTACAGACCTATCTCAGGAAACAAGAAAAATTTATAATAGACTAACACTACAACTTAAAAAGCTAGAAAGTAAACAAAAAGAATAACCCAGAGCAAGTAGAAAGAAAAAAATAATAACAGTCAGAGCAGAAATAAATGACAGAGACTCAAAAAAAAAAAAAAATTCAAAAGATCAATAAAACAAAGAGCTGGTTCTCTGAAAAGATAAACAAGATTAATGAACCTTTAGCCAGACTCACCAAGAAACAGAGAGGATCCAAATAAACAAAATCAGAAATGAAAGAAGAGAGGTAACAACTGACACCACGGAAATACAAAGGATTGTTAGAAAATACTATGAACAATTATACACCAACTAATTGGACAACCTGAGCAAAATAGACAAATTTCTAGAATCACGCAGTCTCCCAAGAATGAACTAGAAAGAGTCAGAAAACTTGAACAGACCAATAACAACTATGGAAATTGAAGGTGGAATCAATAAACTCCCAGCAAACAAAAGCCCAGATCTGGATGGTGTCACAGGGGAGTTTGACCAAACATTCAAAGAAGTAACACCGATTCTCCTCAAATTATTTCAAAAAATTCAAGAGGAATGAAGACTCCCAAGCTCTTTTTATGAGGTCAGCATAATTCTTATTCCAAAAGCAGATACAGACAGACTCTACAAAGAAAAAAAACCACAGGTCAATATCCCTGATGGACATAGATGTCAAAATCCTCAACAAAATATTAGCAAATCAGATCCAGCAATATATTTTAAAAAATTTTTCACCATGACCAAGTGGGATTCATCCCACGGATGAAAGCCTGGTACAATATTCACAAATCAATAAAATGATGCACCACATAAACAAAATGAAAGATAAAAACCATATGATCTTATCAATACACACTGAAAAAGCAATTGAAAAAATCCAGCACCCATGTCTGATAAAAACACTCAGCAAAGTGAAAGTAGAGGGATTGTATCTCAACATAATAAAGGCTCTGTATGAAAAACCTACAGCCAACATCATATTCAATGACTCAATGGGCAAAATCTAAATCATTTCCCTTAAGAACAGGAACAGTTGGGAGGGGGGTTGGGGGAATGGGTGAAAAAGGTGAAGGGATTAAGAAGTACAAATTCATTGCTAGACTGACAAACCTCAAAGGGAAAGGGGTTGGGGGGGTGGGAAGAAATAAACCAAAGAACTTATATGCATAACCAATGGACACAGACAATAGTGTGGGAAAAGGTGGGAGGAGGGCAGGAGTGGGGAGGAGGGGGTAAATGGAGGAAAATGTGGAACATCTGTAATACATTTTACATCCAACAATAAAGATTTAAAAAAAAAAAAAGAAAGAAAGAAAGAACAGGAACAAGACAAGGATGCCTACTTTCACCACTCTCGTTATAGCAGCAGTGGAAGTCTTAGCCACAGCAATTAGACAAGAAGAAAAATAAAAGGGATCCAAATGGGAAAGGAGGAAGTTAAACTTTCATTATTAGCAGATGACATAATATTGTACGTAGAAAACCCTAAAGACTCCATCAAAAATCTACTAGACTTAATAAATGAATTTGGCAAAGTAGCAGGATACAAAATTAACACCCAGAAATTGATGGCTTTCTTGTATACCAATAATGAATACTCAGAAAGGAAAGCTAAATAAACAATTCCATTTATCATCGCAACAACAACAAAAAGATACCTAAGGACAAACTTAACCAAGGATGTAAAAGACCTGTTCTCAGAAAACTACAGGACACTGAAAAAATAAATAGAGGAAGATACAAAAAAGTAAAAACATATACTGTGTTTATGGATTGGAAAAATCAACATCATTAAAATATCCATAATACCCAAAGCAATCTACAGATTCAATATAATCCCTATTAGAGTACCAACAGCATATTTCACAGATCTAGAACAACTACTCCAAAAGTTTATATGGAACCATAAAAAACTTGAATAGCCTCAGCAATCTTAAAAAAAATAAAAATAAACTAGGAAAGATCATAATTCCAGATATTAAGTTATACTACAAAGCCATCATAATCAAAACAGCCTGGTACTGGCACAAGAACAAGCATATAGATTAGTGGAACAGAATGCAGAAATTGACCCAAGACGGTATGCACAATATTCTGCAAAGGTGGCAAGAGCATACAGTGGAGTAAAGACAGTCTCTTTAATAAATGGTGTTGGGAAAATTGGACAGTTACATGCAAAAAAATGAAACTAGACCACCAACTTACACCATACACAAGAATAAACTCAAAATAGATGAAAGACTTAAAGTAACTCATGAAACCATACAAATCCTAGAAGAAAATGTAGGTAGAGAAATCTCAGATAGCATACATAGTAAAATTTACACTGATACATCACCTAAGGCAAGAGAAACAAAGGAAAAAATAAATAAATAGGACTACATCAAACTAAAAACCTTCTGCAGAGCAAACAAAACCAGCATCAAAATGAAAAGGGAGCTCTGGCCAGTTTTGCTCAGCGGTTAGAGCATCGACCTGAAGTCCAGAGAGACCCAGGTTTGGTTCCCACTAAGGGCACGTACCTCAGTTGCAGTTTGTCCCCAGCCCTGGATGGGTTGGGGGAGGGGGGGCAGCCACTCAATGTGTCCCTTTCATGTCGGTCTCTCTCTCTCTCTCTCTCTCTCTCTCTCTCTCTCTGTTTCCCTCCCTCCCCACTCTATCTGAACAAAAAATGGAAAAATGTCCTCGGGTAAAGATAAAAATAAAAGTTCAAAAAAGAAAAGGGAACCCACTCTCTGGGAGAACATATTTGCCAATGGTACATTGGATATGGGATTAATATCCAAAATATATATATACACACACACACACACATACATATATACACACACACATAGATGACAGATAGATAGATAGATAGATAGATACACACACACACATATATATACATATATATATACACACACACACATATATATGTACAACTCGACAAAAGGAAGACAAACAATCCGATTAAAAAATGGTCAGAGGACCTGTATAGACATGTATATACACACATAGATAGATAGATGATAGATAGATAGATAGATAGATAGATAGATAGATAGATAGATAGATAGATAGAGATAGATATAGATATAGATAGATATACACACACATATATGTATATATACACACATATATATGTATATACATATATATACACACACACACATGTATATATACAACTCGACAAAAGGAAGACAAACAATCCAATTAAAAAATGGTCAGAGGACCTGTATAGCCACGTCTCCAAAAAGAACATACAAATGGCCAGGAGACATGAAAAAATGTTCAACATCTCTAATCATCAGAGAAATGCAAATTAAAATGACTATGAGATATCACCTCACACCTGCCAGAATGGCTGCCATCAACAAATCCTCAAACAACAATTGCTAGTGAGGATGCAGAGAAAAGGATACGCTAGCACACTGCTGATGGGAATGCAGACTGCTGCAGCCACTATGGAAAACAATATGGTGTTTCCTCAAAAAATTTAAAATGGAACTGCCATTTGACCCAGTGATCCCACTTTTTGGAATATATCCTAAGAAGCCTAAAACACCAATCAGAAATAATATATGCACCCCTATGTTCATAGCAATGTTATTTACAATAGGTAAGATCTGGAAACAGCTCAAGTGCCCATCAGTAGAAGAGTGGATAAAAGCTGTGGTACGTTTACACAGTGGAATACTATGCAACTATAAGAAAGAAGGATCTCTTACCCTTTGAGACGACATGGGGGACCTGGAGAGTATTATGCTGAGTGAAATAAGCCAGTCAGGAAAAGACAAGTACCACATGATCCCACTTGCTTACGAATATCATGAACAAAATAGATCCAGAGTCATGGAACTAGGGAACAGACTGACACACCTCAGAGGGATGAGGGTGGGAGGGGTGGGAAGAAATGAACCAAGGAACTTATATGTACATATGCACCGCCAGTGGGCACAGACATTAGGTTGGGGAAAGCAGGAGGGGGTGGGAGCAAGGAGGAGGAGGGTCAATGGAGAAAAATGGGGGATATCTGTAATACTTTCAACAATAAAATTTTTTCCAATAAAAGATTTGCTTTCAAAACATAATAATAATATTCCTTCTTTAAAACAAAGTGCTGTCACAACACTTTCGTGATTACCAAGCATCATCTCATCATAAAAATACCCTTGCTCTCACACACTGTATCCTTGTAACATGGCTCAAAACATATTAATTCAGTAAATGCAATGTTTCCCTCCCCAACTCATGCACAGGACATATTCGATAACATCAAAATGGTGTTTGGTAATTCTCTTCAAGACAGGTAAACCAAGCTGTACAAACGTGTTTCCTGTTTTATATGCAAATGTTGTGGGAGTGTTTTAACTGTTTTTGAGGAATATTTATGCACACTTGTCTAAATAACCTTTAATTATTTCTAAAGAGCCCGGAATCAAGCACATCGAAGATGGGATTCCAAGCTTCCTCTAGTGAAGTCGCAGGTTCTTTATCTGTCTGTCTCTGTTCTTACACAACACTCCTCCATCTTTCTAGATGGTGGGGAGCTGGAGAGAGTGACGATGTTCTTCCCTTTCTGCCCGTGTGTTGGGTGTGTAAGTGCCCCAGGGCAGCTCCAAGGTCGTGGAGTCCTTGGAGGGCCTTCGAGGGGCAGGCGTTCAGCCCACGCCTGGCATTTTCACTCGTGCCTTTTCCACAGGGCATGGAGGGTACTTCCTGAGCTGCTAAGTAGAGTGCAAGGGGTAAGAAATTCAAATTTCAAGAGAAGTTTTGTTCTGTGTTGGCTCTTTCTGTTGTGGTGTTAATCCTCACCTGGGGATGTTTTTCCACTGACTTTTAGATAGAGTGGAAGGGTGAGAGAGAGAGAGAAACATCCATGTGAGAGACACACATCAACTGGTTGCCTCCTGAACCCCAACCGGGGCCAGGTATCAAACCTGCGCCCCAGATACGTGCCCTTGACCTGGGATCAAACCCAAGACCCTTCTGTCCGGGGGCTGTCTCTCTAACTGCCGAGCCAAACTGGCCAGGGTCTGTGTCGGCTCTTTAAACAATCAAGCAAATTCGAGTCCCAACTGCCGCCTTGCCACCTCTCAAAGACCCGCGACGCTGATGTCCCCGCGAGGGCTTTGTCCTCTGAGACGGATTTTTCTCGCCTGCTCTGTCAAGTCTGAACACTCAAATCTTGGCAGGAAATCTCAGTTGAATCCACCTTATTCCAGGCCTCTCAAAAAGTAGAGGTATTTTTTCTTCCTCAGGAAATCCGTACTTAAAACAGCGAGACGTTGAGAATAAATAAACCCACTTTGCCTTACCAGTGAGAACTCCAAGCAATGCACGGTTAACTGCCTGGGATCCTTTTATTCTCCTGATAATTCAAATGGGTGGCGTGTCTCAGCTTCAAAGTGAGACTAAACATGAGAACCAGTGATTATCCGGTGTGATCCCCACAGAGAGCCCCCACCCTGTCCATGAGCTTTGCTACACTCATAAGTAAAGATCGATGGTCAGCTGTCAGCAGCATGTACCCGGCTCCTCCGGCTATAATTGCCATGTTATTGTGGCTTGTTTTCGAATTTGCCTCAGCAGATAATCAGGAGCAACTTCAGAAGAAGCTCTGCAGACTGGTACACTGACCATTTCTTACCATAGAATCGTTTAGGCCCTCGCTGCTCCCTCTCCGTTCCCGAGAGAGCTGATCTCACGTGATCTTTTCCTGACTTCAGACTGAATCATTTTCTAATGAAACAGCTATTAAATCTTCTTTCCAGTAGTAAACACTCTTTGAGATTTGTTTCAAATCATAGTTTTCTCAGGTTAATGATAGCATGCAATGTAAATACTTCTTTCAAATCAGTCATGTTCACTAGACAGAAAGCCACCTTCTGTCCCACAATAGAAGCTGTCAGACGGGATGTCATTTTTATAATAATTTTATAGCAAATGTGCGTCTTTCTGTTCTTTGAAAAGAGTACTTGCAGAATGACTTGAAAGTACAGATGTCTAATTGAGGAAGTATCATTTGAAACATTTAGCACAATAAACATTAGCATCATGTTAGTGCATATTTAGTCCAGGCTATAAATTTTCAATTAATTCAATTAGAGTGAGTTTCCTATTTCATAGCATGTATTTCACAGTAAAATAGGATGTCATTTACCTTCCTCTTACAGCATCAGAATGAAACAAAGATGGGTAGATCACGTTTCTTTAAGGCAGGGGGTTTTCACATATTTTTATAAGCTCCCTCACTTGAAGAATTTTATCTCTTAAAAATTATTAATTAAACAATGTTTTATATCCATTGTAAATATGTTCTCAGCAGGAGAAAGTTACATAAAGCAAGATCCAAGCTATTTTAATAGTATATTTCAAACTAAACATTAGTTATCCTATTCATATGATGTACTATTATTATGAAAATTTTGAGCCAGGCAATAGAGAATTAAATAAAACAAAAGGGGCAAAATTATTAGAACTGAAGAAATGTAATTCATATGGAGATCATATAATGGGAGTACTGAAAACACATAACTGTAGTGGAAGAATCTTAAATAGCTCAGGCTTTCGTCATGAGAGACTATTTTTAAAAAGAAAGTAAAAACTTTAGTTATAAAAATGACATTATTATGAGTATTTTTTAATTTTTCTTTTTAATTACAGTTTACATTCAACATTACTCTGCATTCGTTTCAAGCATGCAACACAGAGACAGTCATCATTTACAAAATGTTCCCCCTGATAATTCCAGTTTCCACCTGGCGCCCTACATCGTTATTGTGAATATTTTTAAACTCCATCTGTACTATACGATGGTGTATCTTTTCCACAAGTACCCTGGAATATTTAAAAATGTAGTCTATAAGCTGGGCCACCAATCAAACTACAAATAAGTTGCAGATAATATCCTTTGGGAACGAAGACGGTAGGAGTACTGCAGATGACGGCTCAAGGCACAACCCTCGACCCCGTGCGAAGTGGACGTGTCAGCGCTGCCCCGACTCACAAAGGTGGGGGCAGTTCCTCTGCTGACCTGGGTACAGATGCAGACCAGTCACTCCGAGTCCATCCTCCTCACTGAGTAATCATGCATTTCAACGAGTTCAAACAGAAGTATTTCAACAAGCTGCAACTTGAAAGAGTGTGCCTCTATCTTAGTTTGAGAAGCTTTCGATTTCAGCGACAGAATATTTCAAATATCATAGCGATAAGAATAGTACTCAATACTTATGAAACATAAACCAGGGTGTAATGACATGCAAAAAAAAAAAAAAATCCTCTAAAGTTAATGTCATTATTTTCAAAAGAAATAAATGAAATTATTGAAAGTTAATAAAATAACCAGAATGAAGATTTGAAGAAAACAGAGTTTAAGTCTTCTTAGTTTAAGTCTTCAGATAAATTTCTAGAGAAATACCTCATTAAAAATAAACATAAAAAAACAAAAATATGTATTTAAGAAAGAGAGTAATGCTGACCTGACAAAGGAATTGTTTTGCTTTTTTTTCCCCAGTGTTTTGTTTTTTTTAATGAGCTGTATGTGATAATACAAGTATATGTAATTATTTTAAAACTATTAAGTAAATTGTCCTAAATTTTTTTCTAAATGATCAAAATTGCCTGAAAACAATATTTAAAATTCAAATTTTTCAATATGACAATGAAAGAAATTAGTGTCCCAGTTCCCTTCACCAAAGCGCTAGTCCCAAATAGTTTTACAATTTTTTTCTAACATACATATAACCAAGTTTCCAGGAAACAATAAACGTTATTGACTAGAAAATGTCACTTAATAAAATTCAGAAAAGCCCTGATACTAAATTAAAACAATGTTAGAAAAAAAAAATAAACAACAGTAAATTCGGTTCACCTGTGACCACAGTGCAATGATCTTTTCTTGCAGTGCTGGTAGGTGCTAATATAGTCCCTTAGACTTTTTTGTCTGGGAAGCTCTTTATTTCCCCTTTTTGGATGATGGCCTTGCTGGATAGAGTAGTCTTGGATTCAAATTCTGGTTTTTCATCAATTGATTACTTTATACCATTCCCTTCTGGCCTGTAGTGTTTCTATTGAGAACTCAGCTGAGAGCCGTATGGGGTTTCCTTTGTAGGTAACCTGTTGTTTATCTCTTGCTGCCTTCAGGATTCTCTCTTTGTCTTTAATTTTTGGCATTTTAATTATTATGTGTCTTGGTGTGGGCCTCTTTGGGTTCTTCTTATTTTGGGCTGTCTGTGTTTCTTGAACTTGAACACCTTCTTCCTTCACCAAGTTAGGAAAGTTTTCTGTCACTATTTCTTCAAATATGTTCTCTAACCCTTGCTCATTTTCTTCTTCTTCTGGAACTCCTATGATGTGAATGTTGTTATGTTTCCAGTTGTCCCACAGTTCTCTTAAGCTGTCTTCCTGTTTTTTTATTGTTTGTTCCTTTTGGTTTTCTCATTGGTTGATTTTTTCCTACCCTGTCTTCTAATTCACTGATCCAGTCCTCAGCTTTCTGTACTCTGCTATTTAGACCTTCCAATGTATTCTTTATATCTGATATGTCATTTTTCATTTCTTCTTGGTTGTTTTTAAGTTCCAACTGGTTGATTTTCAACATTTCTATGTCTTTACTCATGGTGCTCATGTCCTTACACATGCTGTTGAGCTTCCTCAAGATCATGGCTCTGAACTTTACCTCTGATAACTTGCTTGATTATATTTTATTTATCTCATCTTCAGTAGTGTTCTCTTATTCTTTCATTTGGGATTTGTTTCTTTGTTTCACCATTTTGGCTATCTCAGTGGGTTTTGGAGCCTGCCAAATTTTCTCCTGTGGGTGTTGGTATCTGCTGTTTGTGGCTCCCTCTACTGGGTTTGGATGAGTGCGGGAGGACCTATGTTAAACACCACCGTCAAGTCTTACTTTCCTGGGTAGATTCACAAGCCCATGAAAGGTTCAGTTATCCTCTAACTTTTTGCTTGGAGGCTATTAGTCTCAGTTACTTGATGAGCCTTGGGTTGCAGCCCCCTAAATGAAAAATTCCCTCAGGTGTGTAGGGTAACAGGATTTCCAGAGGGTGGGGCAGATGCTGGCTGCTAATGAGCCTCAATTTTCATTTCTCTGGCCCAGCTGGGTGGGGTTAAATCTCCGAGGGAGGGGCTGCCGCTTCTCTCCACATGGCCACTGTCATGTGTAGCCATGACTCAGCAAAATCTATCAGCTTTAGTGCTCTGTCCCAGCCCTCTGCGCTGGGGAGCCGGCTGGGGATTTTAACCCCAAGAGAGTTGCTCACAGCTAAAACAGCTGCTGTCCATGGGATCCCAACCTGTCCCCTCGTGCTTCTGAAGACCTAACAGGCTCGATTCAGTGTCCGATTTTCCTGTCCCTGGTTATATGGGTCCTCTCCAGCTGCTTTTCTGTTGCTTTTTCCCAGTAATTGGTCTTCATTTTCGTTGTAATTCCAGTTTGGTCCTGGGAGATGGTCTGTGTAGCTTCCATTCACTCTGCCGCCATTTTGTAATCTCGAAACTATCTTTTTTTAATTAGCCCTCCTGGTCCAGCAATATGTCACCAGAGCAAATGCTTTCCATCAGTTTATCAAACCATTAAACTTGTGGAGGAAAAAATGAACATATTGATGGTTGTGAAAATGTTATTTGATGAAATTCAGTATCAACTTATGAATTTAAGGGAAATTTTTAATTAAATTTATTGGGGTGACATTGGTTAAGAAGAAGAATGTGTAGGTTTCAGGTGTACAATTCTGTGATATGTCATATGTATATTGCACTGTGTGCCCACCACCCAAAGGCAAATCTTTTATCATGATATATTGGACCTCCCTTTACCCTTCACTACCCCCCACCCCTGCCCTCTAGTAACCACCACATTGCTGTCTGTGTCTATGAGATTTTATTTCTTTTGTTTTTCTTTCTTGTTCATTTGTTGCTTTCAGTTTTATATTCCCCTTTTGCATAAAATCATATGGGTCTTAACTTTTCCAGTCTGACTTATTTCACATAGCTTGACATTTTAAGAAGTGAGGAAAGACGTGTTGATCTGTAAAGGCCATGTCAATCAAACTGTCTTATTTATGATTAAATAAATAATTGATTCTAAAATTTATTTGTAAGAAAAAAATGCATAAAAATATCTATAACCTGGATTATGTTTTTATCTAAATTATGGTCTAACCTCATGCGTTTTCATTTTCTCTTTTTAGCAAGGAACTATTTAAGGATATGATATCTTTGTTCTAGCAGCCTTGATCTAGTTATAAGTTTTGAGTATAAAACTCCTTTTATTATTGTTGAGAATTTCTAGGTGCATTAGCAATAAGTTAACTTCAAGTTGACCATAGGTTTGCCTTCAAATTCTAAACTAGGACCAATGTAAACATGAACTCTGTGGCTGGGGCTCTGCGAAATGAATGGACTTCAACCTCATTAGACAATCCGACGTCCGACAAAGTCTGTATACGTCTTAGACCAGTTCCCATTCCACTCCCCCAGTCACTTCAGTTGTCCCACACATGTGTGCCCCATTTCACTGTTTTCACACTAAACGGGAGGGCAGCTGTGTGATGGGTGACTGGCCACAGGGCTGAAACACTCAGGTCGACCTAAGCACTCTGAATTCCACTGGCGTCACCTAAACATTGAATTTAAAGCAGCTGGCACGGGCCTTGCCCAGTAGCTGCCCGTCCGAGTGTGTGTTTGCTGCTCCGGGGCCAGAAGGTCAGGCTGCTCTGTGGCTTCTTGTCCAGACTTTGACCTCATACGGCCACAAGGTGGCTTAGGAATGAGTCATTAAAATCATCCATCACCCACAACAAAGTCACTCTGCGTCAAAAGTCGTTAAAGGCCACCAGGCAGCTCCCAGTCTCTGCAGAGACCACAGGCCTTTCCCATAATTTCTCACTAATTCCCACTTTCCTGACTTCCTACATTAATTACTGGCAGGCAACCTGGATTTTAAGGCTGATTTTCCTCTTATAGTTCGTGTGTGTGTGTGTGTGTGTGTGTGTGTGAGATGTTCAGGGTTGAGCAAAAGTAGATTTACAGTTGTGATTACACAAAATGCATTGTATTCTTATAGTGTTTATTAATTATTGTATTACTTTCCATAAGAAACACTGTAAGCCTACTTTTATCCCATCCTGTATATAAATATATTATATTGATTATAAATTATAAATTCCATATATATATGGAATGATCATATTTTAAAAGTAAGATTCTGACCAAATAGAAAGGATGTCTTTCTGTGTTTCTGAGGCAACTGTAAAAATTACCACATACTTCGTGCTTTAAAACAACAGAGATTTATCTCCTTATGTTTCTGTAGCCCAGAAAGCCAAAAACAAGGTGTGGGCAGGCCACACTGCCGTGGAAGTCTCCGAGCAGTACTCCCTGCCTCTCCCGTCCTGTGGGTCCAGACATGACGAGATCCAGGGCAGCATTCAGAAAGCACTGTCTTCATCTTCTCGTGGCCCGTCGCTCTGTCTGTCTTCTTTTCCTAGAATGACACAGCTCACTGGGCTTGGAGCCCACCCAAGCAGCCCATAAAGATCTTACCTTCATATCCTTCCATTGTGTCTGCAAAAACCCCTTTTCAAAATAAGGTCACATTCAGAGTTTTTGGGTAGACAGACCTTTGGGAACCACCTTTTAACCCACTACCATGAGTAAGGAGAACTATTCCAAACACATCTGTGCAGTCTCAGACCCAGTGAAGTCCCTCCAAGTCTTCCCCGGGCGGCACGCCCTGGTTGGACCCCAGAAGGGCCGAGGAGAGGGGAGGACGTACAGTGGACACCAGCAGTGTTAGCACCTAACACAAAACAAGTCTGTTCCACTACGAAATCAGATTTAGCTCAGATAGAAGTGTACTAACTTTGGGGATGAGATTTTTCAACCATATGCGCCTGGTGGGGGGAAAATGTGTTTCTAATCCTGTAAAATCTAAACCAATTTCTCTCCTGCAACCATATGGTAGGTCTGTAATGTGAACACTTTCAAAGGGGAAAATACCAAACAGGGGATGGGACGACCACCATACATCATTCTTGGGCATTTTCAAGGACTGTTCTGTCTAATATAAACACACTATTTATATATCTATGTATACAGGCAGCCCTCAAATTCACAATGGAGCAAGTTTCACAGCTAAACCAAAGTATTAAAATTTAGAGAATGATATATATTGATATTTGATCATAGGATTCATGGCTAAGCAAGTTTTCAGACCTTCTTTCTGAGTAAAAAGCATTTGCATCTCATTAGCTGCACCAGGAAAAAGTCCTATTTAGGGGGAACAAGGAAGCCCTATGATCCCAAAATTAATCCCTACAAATGCACAGTTTAACATAAATTTTCTAATTATATCTTGGTTGTAGAGACCTTAAAGGTGATGGGTGATACTGGCAAGCCACTTAAAAATCACCACCTCTGACTCTCCTTCCTCTCTACCCCTGAATCCTTCCAATTGCCTTTGTAAAATTCCAATTACAAGCCAATCATTGTTCCTGGAGTCCCTTCAATAATGGATTAGCTTTGGTTTGATTAGTTCCGAGGGCTCCTTCCTATAACAGCTGTTCATTGATGAGGTGCCACCCCCGGGCCAGCCTGTTTTACACGGCCGCCCTTCGAATGCCAACTTTTCTCATTTTCTGCCCACCTTCGCCTTTTTTCCAAGACAAACATACCCAGATTCTTCACGACCCTGGTTGTTTTTCATTGTTGACTGTAGACTAAGTCAGTGAGCTGTTCCTGCAACAAAAAGAGCTTATTCCAGAAAAACAGAACTGTGCACCGAGTTTGCGGCGTAACGACCCGCCTTCAAGTCTGCTAAAAAGGAAATTCTTTTATAGAGGGTGAAAGTGAGGGGCTCGTATAAGCCAGGAATTCTTCCCGCGGGGCTTCGAGGCACTACAGGGTGTCAGCGCCCCGCCTGCAGCCCGCATGGCCTTTGAGAGGAGTTCCCAGGCTTGATCATCTTCTCTAACAAGACTTGAGGCACCGAAGACGCAATAGCCTCTCCGCAAGGAGAGCCTTGCTTGGTCCAGTGAGAAACATCCAGATGATGACTAAATATATTTATATCCACGAGGGTGGGAAAGAGGGATCAAACCTCAGATGGTTTGTTCAGCGGTTAGCGTGCCCGGGGCGGTGTGCACGGGCTCTCTCCTGGGCTGGGCTTTGGACCAGAGAAACAAGAGAGGGGGGCACTCCTCACGGCCTCGCTAATACTCCTGCAGCAACACTTGCTCACGAATGCTCTCGTTTTGTTCGGAGACCCCCGTGGGCACAGCAGCTAAGAGTACCCACTTTGGAGTCTCTGGCAGGACTGGGTTGTTACTCGGCCCAAACCAAAGATTTCTCTTCTTATTAAACCCACCGTTGTTGGATTTCCAATTGCGTTTTTGTTTTCTTTTCTGAGGCCAATTGTTCGGCCTCTCTAGCCCGTTGTTCTAAGTTATCGATTGGAGAAATAGCCCTTTGGACCATGACGGACCTTTGACTGCGGGTCCTTCTAGGACCTACACCAAAAAGGGTTACGTTTCAAAACCAGTGCGGTTTACTTGGGATCCTGCTGTTGGAGATGTTTTAGCCTTTCAAGGCGAGGGGCTGCTTTATAGAGGTGGGGTGCAGCCCACGGGCGCCCACAAACTCTGGGGTCAATCAGGACTGCAGAGTTCATTCCCAATCAAGCGGGAGGACCGGGAAGAGCCCCAGCATTGGGAATTGGGAGAACGTGGGAAAGGCTGGTGAGAAGGCTGATGGCACCTGAGGCACTCAGATGTGTCACAGTCCCCAGTTCCAGTGTCCTGGCTCTTTGCAATAACAGCAATAACTAGATTCTTCGTTTCATACAGGGGATCTCGTCTGCCAGAGCTGAAAATTAAGAAAGTTAGCAGTCTTACTTCTCAGGAGCAATTTAATTGGCTACATTTCCTAAGTCTTGAGAAGACTTCGTTTTCCATTCTACTTTGGTCCTTTGGCCTAAAAGGGAAGGTCTCCGTTCAGCCCGTTAATAAACAGGAGCGAAAGGCTAGCCCCAAGGGGAATCCGTGTCTGCAGAAAGATGAACATTTTCTTTGAAAACAATCTGAAGTTAATTATAATAATCACAAACAGGTTCACCGGAGTTCTGTGCAGAAGCCTGACTTTCATTCCAATCAGCGGGCTCCGGAAAGGTTACTGGAGTTACTCGGCGGAGGTCTCCAGCAAGCGTTCGAGCACTCAGCCAAAAATCAGGGGGTTGCATTTCCAAACCCCTTTCAGGCTATTACTATCCAGCGCGTTTCATCCGGTGTTTGGCTTGGCCCTGAACAGCTTGGCCCTTAACAGCAAGCATGGAGACTAGATGATATAAGTCAGAAAACCCAGGCCGGGAGGTTTGAACGACTAAGTCAGATTTCTCATCCACACCGAGAAGCATCTCAGTTACTTTGGGAAACTCCTTGACCCAGGCTGTGGTTCAGCTCTCGTTCAGGGAACGTGAGAAATTAAGAGTCTATGCTTTTGATCCTCGGAAGACCTCTCTCTAAAGGGGCAGGCACTGAGGTTTCAGGAGAGGAGAGGGGGAGGGAAGGC
Source organism: Molossus molossus (assembly GCF_014108415.1). NCBI lineage: Eukaryota > Metazoa > Chordata > Mammalia > Chiroptera > Molossidae > Molossus > Molossus molossus. The sequence continues at coordinate 3,315,488 of NW_023425401.1, forward strand.
TGGAAGGAAGGGGAGGACACCAGGGGCCCAGCCTGAGCCACGGAGCCACGAGGGGAGGAGACAAAGGCGACGCCGATGAGAAACAGCAGGCATCACGGGCCAGTTCTCTTTCTCAAACACAGGTCTGACCCCATTTATCTTAAGACTTTATTTTGCAAAAAGGCAACTTTAGACTCCTAGTAACATTTGGAAACCGCAGCATACCGGCTGAAAAAGGTGTTCCATTCAGTGTTGCCAAGTCCAGAGCTGGGAGTGTCTAACTGTGTTATAAGAAAGTCCCCCGTAGCGATGTGCAGGACTTGAGGTGCAGTCATGTGCTGCAGAACAACCTTATGGTCAGCGAGGGACCACACAGACAACAGCGGTCCCATAAGATTATAACGGAGCTGAAACATGTTTATTGCTCAGTGATGTGACATCTGTCACGATATCACAGCGCTCAGCGTTACTCGTGTGCAGATATCTCTTAATGACATATTGGGAATTTTAGAATAAGCCTACAAAAATAAAATAAAAAACCTCCCAAGACAGAACATAGCATAATATTCCCCATTTTAAAGCTCATTGTCAGCTAGCAATTTTTGAGAAATAACTATATACTTTAGTTCTCAAAGGTTATATATAATACAAAAGTATACTCACAAAACATGTCAAGCTGTGACTCAGCCCCCAAGAATCCGGAGAAGTTGTTGAATGACTCACCTGGAGTCACCACAAATGTTGGTAAAGTGACCGTATCATTCATTGTCTTTGATGCAAACGAGCCCATCAGAAATGGGACACTTTGGACGACCTTCAGCAGTGAAGTCTTTGCTCAGGAGTTGCACGTCCTTGTTCAGAAATTCAGTGCTACTCAAGTATGTGGGGGTCATGTCCTCCTAGACATGCCTGTGTCGACCCCTGGGACTCTAAAGAGCACAATTTGAAAAACAACAAACTTGGCTGAGAATTGCCTTGGGCTTTGAAGGCTAACATGCCTCGGTGCTGCTGAGTTCTGCTGGGAGTCTGGTAAAATGTGTCCTTACTCTTTATTTCCCGCTGTACAGACAAGTCCAAGTGTTGTGTCTGTGGCTAGTTCTGCTCACACCTGCTCACATTATTCATAGTTAATAATGATTAATAATTATTAGCTCCAGGTCCTTCTAAAATACCCCAGTGAAGGAGCAGACATGGGAAGTTTGATGAAGGTGCCGGAAGGGAAGCTGGACTCGGCTTCTCAGCATTTCCCACCGACTCCGTCATTCCCTTGGGCCCACCGAGGACCCTTCCTTCGCGTTTGACTACAAGAGTATCCGAGTGATGGAAACGGAGCTGGCCGGAGGGAACTCTAGGCTGAGACTGCAGGGAGGGAAGATGATGAAGATGAAATGGAGACGCCCCTGGGAAGAAAGAGGCAGGGAATAGGGGGATGGACAGAGGGGCACAAAGGAATCCACCTCAAAGGAATACAGTTAAATTTTCATCACAAAGGTTCCCGGAGTTCAGCAGCTGAAACGGAATTGACAGCTCATTCAATTATTCTTTCATTTGCCTGTTCCATAATTATTTACCCAGTGAGAGGTACTGGGCAACATGCCAGGCATACATGTTAAGCGAAACGGCAGCGGTTTCTGCTGTCACAAGTGCTTATACTTCAGTGAGCGAGACGAAGGTCAAGAGCCACGGTGGCCTGAGACGGCCCTCTGGGAGGCGAGACGTCCAGCCACAGGGTCGTGCCCGCTGTCCGCCCAGCAGTGGCCCCCGTTCCTGGGGAAAACCTCCAACTCAGGAGGACACTGCCCGGGACAGGCCACAGGTAAGGCATCCAGATAAAATACCGGACGCCCAATAAAGTTTGAATTATTAATAAGTAAGAGATGGTTTTAGGATATGTATATCCCTATCAATGTGGGGGACATACTTCGATTCAAAAATGTTGTTTAACTGAAATTAAAATTTACCTGGACTCCTATGTTTTTATGTAGCAAAGCTGGTCCCTCTAGGCCTCGTGACTTCTGCGCCTATGAGAAGCCATAGACCTTCCAGGGCATGTCACTCCCTACACACCTTTGGAGGCAGGTGCAGACAGACAGCATGAACTCTGCCCCAGACTTGTGCAGAAATCCAAAGACCCCTGACTACCAGGCCTGAGTCCAAAGGAAGACACAATGTACAATTTCACTTTGAGATACAAGGTATGAGGGAATTTGAAGGGCACCATCAGAAAGTGATCCATACTAAAGGAATACTCTCAGGCAACTGAATCCGGGTTCAGCTTTGCGGCTACATTCCTCCAACGGGTCCTCCATAAGCATTAAGTCAAGTCCCGGCTGTAGCTCCTCCTAGCGTCACCATTTATACAGGTATCATTCCTATGCTACACCGCAATGATCAGATCACTTGACTATGTGTTTACTGGCAGGGAAGGGTTCAACGCTTGTCTAAGACACTCTTCCTCCGCAAAACGTTGGATGGTGTATTCACGTGATCGCCTCATTACGCCGGTCTTTCCTCGGATTGGTCGGCTGCATTGAGAAGATCCGCGTCCTGTCGTTGTCAGAGGGAGCAGGGGACTCCGTCACTGCTCCTCTTCCACCCTTGGACGTGGCCCCTGGACGTCAGCCAGAGTGGCCTGTTGGGTTTGGGATCCATGGGCTTTAAAAAGTATCCACTGGGGTATGTCGAGTTGGCTTTGCCAACACATTCCTCGTCTTGAAAAAATGGGCTTGTCCTGCAGGGTTACATTTTGAATCCCCGCCAAACATGTCACATTCTGCGTTTAGCGCATCAGCTGCATCGCAGCGTTAGACTCTGCTCGGTCGAGTCTTCGTGCCAGTTTATATGGCTTCTTGAACAATTCAGGTGCCGTTTACATGTCTAACGGGTATGATTCAGGGACACCTTCCGAGGTCCGTGGAGAGCGCATACTAACTTTCCCTTGTGTACCATGAATGCACTTCTTTTGTACGCTCCCAGACGGTACACAGTTTGCAACCCTTCCTGCCTCCCGCAGAAGGAAGAGTCTAGCTGGGAGCTCGCCCGTGCCTGTAGCCCTGTAGAAACCGCCCTTCCACGTACAGTTCGGGCAGGGACACCTTCCCTTTTTGTCGGGAAACACGCAGGCTTTACTGACCTTTGAAACTGGACTTGTGAACGTACTTTCAGTGTGTGAACCTCTCCTGGTCTACAAGGAGGTGATCAGATTTGACGAGGACACTGAGGATGCCCCCCCGCCCCTGTTTGCCCTGTACCTTTGCCGGTCTTGCAGGATTGGCCCGGTCAGGCCTGCGCTTCGTGAGCATCGGCTGCTCTCCGTCTGAGCCGCGGCTGCTCTCCCTCTGAGCCGCAGCCGCTCTGCCTGGTGCGCAGGACGCTCCGCCAGCCCCACAGCCGGTTCCTCGGCTCAGAATCGCTGTCCGGCCTGGCCCACGTCTCCCCCACGAGTGCCGGCCTGATGGATGCATTCAGTCATGAGTCCACCCCTTCCACAAATATTTCCCGGGCACCCGACAGGGGCCGGGTGCCTTTCCAGGCCCGAGAGATAGGAAGTGTTATTATGCATCGCTCTTCACTTCCGTGACACCACGCTCGTCCTCCTCCGTTCTAACTGCTCCTTCACACACTCCTTAGCGGGTCCCCTCCTCTCCCTGTGCCCCCCATTAAACAGCGGCCTTATCGAGACACTTTCTTTCACCCCTTCCTTTGATCGATATATTCTCCCCAAAGCATTCTTTCATTCGACGATACCATTCAGTCACTTCCCTTGTCATCTAGTCACAAGCGACTAACACATTCTTGTCACTGGGGAAAGTTGTTCTCCTGAGCAACCGATAAAAATGTTCCAACTCCCTGCTCATTACCTTCAGAGTTCCACAATTTTTCTAAAATATTTTAAATATTTCCTGAATCAACCCCTCAGCGTCCCCTCCTAGATTTTCTGTCTCTATTCGTTATGTCACCAGATTCCAACTGTTGAACTTGGAAATGTAGCCACATTCTCTGCCTCCCTTCCCCGCAGAGTCTCAGCCGGGTCATGGCCCGCACCCTGCTCCCCGCTTCAAGGCTCTCTGGGTCTCTGGCTCCCCTTGCAGCAACCCCCCGGGCTGTAACCAGCACCCCAACACTTCAGCTGCTGTTCTCTGTTCCGTCTCCCCGAACCCAGCTCAGGGGTTAATCAAGGACATGTGGGAAATTATTACCCATTTTGGAGGACACTTCTCTGTGGTCTTCCTCTCTGGGATTCTCTCCCCGATTCCAGCTGCTGCTGTACCCCAGAACTGGATTCCTGTGCCTCTGTTCTCCCAGGCTCTGTGTCCTGGCCACCCGGGCACACTGGGGATGGTTAGGCCTTGTACTGGTGGCTGTTTAATGCCCCAGACACTTGTGTCATCTATTTGTCCAGTTTCTGTAGCTAATTAGGGCAGGAGAATAAGTCTGATTCTGGGTACTTTGTTATGACTGGAACTGGTCCTAGCAACCACTTCTCATTTTTCATAGATAAATGTAACTTCATCCCACTACAGTGCATCTACCAATATTACTGATTAATAAATGACAAAGATTGTACATTTATGTTTTTCTATGAAAAGTGAAGATGTGGTTTTTTTCATATCCCTTCAATACATACAGTTCTCCTCTCCCGTTGTCACAGTTTCAGCTTTGTAGTGGTTACCGTGTCACTGTTTTAGCTGGACATGGAGACAAACTCCTTGCCAGGGATCGCCTTCGGCATAGCCAAGTTCACATCGGGCACCCGCGCTCCTTACGGTTTTCCTGATCGGACAGTGTCTCTTTGTTGCAAAAGTAGAAATTCAATTCAAGCGAGTCTGAAAACAGAAATCGATCTGCTCCTGTGCGTGAAAACACCAGCAGCGCCTGCAACAGGCCAACGGGGCACGTGGCTTTGGTCCGTGTCCACTGGGCTCTGGCCTCTTGCCCTCCCCTCCAGTGGGCTCTGCTGCCACGACCCTTGGTGTCTGGCGTGGCCACGCAGTGGGAAGACCGCTTTCTACCCCAGTACCCCGGGGCGGGGTCACAGCAGGACTCGGTGCGGTGGTGCAGCCACTTCTCAATCAGAGCTCTCTGACAGGAAGGACGCGGAAAAGCAGGAGAAAATCCTCTTTGTCGGCTAATGAGTTAGAAGTGAAGATCAGTCACAGTGCCCTCTACGCTACAGCTTGGAATTCATTGAAAAGGTATGAGAATCATAAAACTAGAAACAAGTATCAGCTTAGTTAAAAGTACAGCTCGCTGGAGAATGGAGCTGAGATGCGTGGCCCAGCGACCTTCGCATCCCCTGTCCAGGCCCAGTACCACCTGAACGGGGAGTCATTGATGTGGCAGACGATTCAGTCCATTTCCCATCTCCCCCAATTCTCCTCCCACCAGCCCTTGATCCTCTTTGCGGAAGAGGGAGAGAGCAAACAAAGGAAATGCAAAAAACTGGCCCTGAATCTTTTTATTAATTTAATTTATTTTTGTTACAGATGTTCCTCCTTTATCCCCCATTGACACCCTCCTCCTGATCCACCCCGCCCCCCGCCCTGTCCCCAGCATTGTTGTCTATGTCCATGGTTACGCACACATGCATATACGTTCTGGGGTTTATCTCTTCCCTCCCCCCACCCCCTTCTGAGATTTGCCAGTCTGTACCCTACTTCTATGTCTCTGGGTCTATTTTGTTCATCAGTTTGTTTTGTTCGTTACATTCCACAAATAAGTGAAATCGTGTGATATTTGTCTTTCTCTGTTTGGCTTATTTCGCTGAGGATAATACTCTCCAGGTCCCTCCATGTCGTCTCAAAGGATAAGAGATCGTTCTTTCTTATAGCTGCACAGTATCTTGATCTTGTGAAGAGGCAGGAAAGGTGAGGAAGGTTGGTGAATGCCCCCATCGTACCCAGACAGAGGAAGTGAGCACATCTGTGTAGACGCTGGCCGAGGCAGGGGACCCGCAGCCGCCCTGTGCCTGTCGCTCTTCCTACACTCACACAGAAACTACCGGGCACTCAGTCCTCCCCCGTGCCCGGGAACGGCTGTCCTGGAGCAGGTGTGCGAAATGGACACAGACACTAACACTGAGTCAAGGTTTTATTACCTTCACTGATGACGCTTGGACACAGACTCCACTGCGGCGGAGTCAGATAATCGTGATGAGTGACGAAGTGTCCGCGGAGCACAGCGCAATAAGGCTGATTTACAGGGAATTGCTCAGGCTTCAGCATTAAAGCTCAACTAGGCCGCAGTATTTTAGAGAAGTTATTAGCTTGTAATGAATGCCCAATTAAAGATCGCTCCATTGAAATAGTTTAAATGTCCTTGAAATGCATTCCGCACGTAAGAAATAGCGAGTTCTCTAAATATTATTAATTTTAAACTAGTCGTTAGTTTAAAGTGAACAGTGAATGAAAGATACTATTGTATTCATTGTTATTCATCATTACTTTGTATCTTCTGATGTCTCAAATGTGGTGAAATTCTAGTAACATAAAGAATGATTTTCCCCATTCTTTGAAGCACTTTAACTGCAAACGAACTATGAAAACTAAGCAAACAGGTAAAACAACACATGTCACACTCAAAAATTTTAAATTATAAATAGGCGTAACTGTAAGTAACTACATATTAACATTAAATAACATTAATAAATATATGTCCTCAGCCAGTTTAATAATCTATCATTTCCATTTCTGAAGTCAGTTCAATCGTGAAGTCATTTCAATGTTGATCATTCTAAAAACAGTGATTGGCCGCCCTGGCCGGTTTGGCTCAGTGGCTAGAGAGACCCAGGCTTGGTTCCCACTAAGGGCATGTACCTTGGTTACAGTTTGTCCCCGGCCCTGGTTGGGTCGTGCAGGAGGCAGCCACTCGATGTGTCCCTTTCACGTCGATGTTTCTCTCTCTGTCTCTCTCTCTCTTCCTCTCTCTCCCTCCCACTCTGTCTGAACAAAAAATGAAAAAATGTCCTCAGGTGAGGATATATATAAATAAATAGATAAATAAATACAGTGATTGAAAGGAACATATTCCAAATTCCATATCAAATATTTTAATGTAAAATCAAACTGAACTTTTTAAATTTGAAAAACTACAAAAATACTTAAAATGTGACCCATGAAGTTTTAAAAAAAAAAACAAAACTGAAATTTTCTCAAATCACCAGTTGTTGGCATATTGTCACGTTGTGCTAATACATGACAAAAAATTCTCCCTTTCCCGTTAAATTTATGCCACTCCTGACTCACCTTGTTTTTTTATTACCATATTTTAATTATTAAAGATGAATGGACTACTTCCCAGCTACTAATTACATATAGGGGCTAAATCAATGACGCATGCTCTCAGGATGTATAACCTATTTCTCCTATCAGTTCTCAGTATGAAACTTTCATTCACCCTTTTTTATCCTGGCTTCTTATATCAACTTTATATTGCTACGTAATAACAATATGAGATGTTTTATAATCCCCATTTACACAGGACTTCAAGGTTGTTTACATAGTGTTACCATTAGTATGTGACTCTAGATTAGAAAAAAAAATCACAATTTTACCGAACAAACTGTAAGTCAAAGAATTTTATGACCTACCAAAAAAAGCACTGGCAAGTTTTGGGTGTCATCCTTATACCTTCCCATACCTGAACTGTCATTCAGTGTTCTTTCCGTGACGAGACCTGTCTTCCTCTCTTCAATTTAATTGAGACATCGCAACATATAACCCTTAAATTATCCATCTTTCGTGCTTAACCTATATCCAGTCAGTAAACTGGCTCCAAGAACAAGATGAAATAACAGCGATTTTTAGCTATAATCTCAGCTGTGACCAGAAAACACGCAGCTTTGGGTGTGTTGCATTGATGACCGAAAAAGAGAAAAGAGGATCAGCCTCTGGAGTTACTCCTAGAAAGACAAATAGTATGAGCACTAGGAAAACAATTTTGAGACCTGGGTTTGGTGCGAAGAATTCTAGTGACACCCGTCACTCTTTCAAAGGTTGACTAAGGCTGATGGGTTAACGTACAAAGTACGCACACCCTTGCCAAATGAGTTTGCACACATATTTTTAAAAACAGTGGAGGAAACTCGGTGAAACTTAGTTGGAATACTACAAGTTTGAAGTCTGGCAAATAATTATTACACTTTGAGAAGTTGGACAGAGATTGTGCTTCCTACGGCTGTGGCAGAATACCTCCTTCCTTTCTAAGGAAAACATCATTAAAGTTGAAAGATGGTTCCTCCAAGGAGGAGGTGAATATAGACCCACAAAGAACAAATCATGTCAGACTAGGCATTTGTGGACAAGATTTAGAAACGTGTAATACCAAAGTGATGGATTAGGAGCAGATTGAAAAACTTAATGGACAGATGTCAATGTGTAAAGATGGGTGTCAGTGGGGTGCCCCTGGATTTATCCTTGGCTATGTCCTTTTCAAAATACTATCAGTCATTTGGATAAAAATGTAAAAGTCATGACTAGGACGTAGCAATGCTATATGGCAAATAAATGACTAATTAAATAATGGGAGATTTAAATGACTCCTTTAAAAAAACCAATTCAGAAATGCAACTACAAAAGCAGGTGAATATGTAACCTTCAGAATACAGAAGAACTGTTATTTAAAACATGGAAAATAGTAGCCCTTTTAACTTTTATACTAAAACTAGGACTCTGGCTAATCTGCATTTACTTTATGTTGCACACTTTTAAAAAAAATGTAAAATTCAATAGAACAAGGAACAAAAGACAAAGAGGAATGTTGTGCTACATGAAAATATTGTTTTAATAATGGAGGATTTTTTTCAGGCAATATCATTAGCTCAGAGTAAGAAGTTATGCTGACTTCTCAGCCATAGCCGTAACATGTCTTATATTTATTGTGTGCTGATTTGTAGACAGAATAAAGAATGGTACATACAAACTACTGGAAGGCAGATTTATACTCTAGCAACTGATTAGTCCAAAGTTAGTGGACAGACTCAGTAGGCTGTGAGACACCCCCTACACACACACACACACACACACACACACACACATACACACTGTTCCTGTTCACATGTAGGCCAAGGGACTGTTTGGCCAGCAATGGTGTCTACAGGAAACAGGAGCTGCAAGATTTAATTTTTAAGTGCTCTTCAAATTTCTACTGGTACATCCTAGGCACAAGTGAAAATGAAGTAAAAGAGGCAGGCAGAGACAACAGTTACACGGGGTTCCTCCGGAGCTCTGTGCACAAACGTGGGAGATTCATCTCTGTGAAGACTGTGTTATTGTTCAACAACTTTTGTGTTCTCTTGCAGAACCCATGGAGAAGGCTACTAAGTTTGGGGGAGTTGTGTTTTCAGTAGTCAACAGTATGGGCCAAGAGAGGGTTTGATTGTTCGGAACATGAAATAAGTATTGATTGGTTCCCCGGACTTCGAAGGACAAGGAACAGCCTGAGAAGGCTATCTAGTCTCCAGAGGAGGCACATTCTCAGTGTCCTTCTTAATTGTGACCAAGTAAGATGGTGACAAAGGAGGGGAGCCCTCAAAGGTAGAGCCCAGGGCCACAGCGGAGGGGATAACAGACTAGGAGATGGAGCGTCTATTCCCAAGATGCACATTCAGGGTCTAAACCACACCCCCACTTGAAGACAGGAGCTTTCCAAGGAACCCACCCGGCAGGTTGAGGGGTCAGTACAGTCAGTGAGGGGGGTTCCTTCCAGATGCCTCCTTTTCCAGATGAGAGCAGGCATGGCGATGAGCTGTTTCTGTTCCTCCACTGAACACAGAGTGGGTGAGGCATTTAGCTCGGTTTGAGTCCATAGGTCCCCTTGTTGAGAAGATGCAGCTCCAGACTCTATGTAGACGGGAACAGAATGGAGGATGTTGTTAGGAGTTTGACTTGATGCCCTGGGTGAGGGACTGTGTGTGCCCTGCAGGGATGGAGAGGGTGGGAGCAGAAGCAAACTTAATATCTAGAAAGATAGACTCTGGTGTATGATGACACCAAAATATCCTTGACTCCTCTCTGGGGAAAATATACTTCCCCATCCCACGGACATCAGTCCAGATCTTCTGACTTGCTCCCACCAATGGACATGGACGTGGTGTGTTTTCTTCCTTGCAGAAACTTCCCTCTGCTAGATCCTGAGGCTGCTCCGGTGTCAAAGTCTGTGGACCTCAGCTCCAGCTGGTCCTTTCGTTAGAAACTCGTGTGAGTGAGAAGCCATGTTTCATCGAAAGCCCCCAAGATGGTTGAGTTGCTTACTGCCGCAGCATCATGTTGGCTCTCTTGACCACTGCAGTTTCTGAGAAAGGAGAATCTTTTAAACAGCCAATTAATTTCAATTAAACAGAAACTAGGAAGCAGATCACCCAGCCCTGTGATGCACGTATATTCAGAATGTATGGGATAGACGGATGACTCTCAACAAATAAGGCCACTGGATATTGATCTCGTTTGAAAACTTAAAGAAAAATAAAGACCAAATGAAAGGACTTACTTGCTGATTTATGGCAAGTGGGAACAATGTTCTCTTCAGGCTGTGCTCCGTTGCCTATTAGAAGAAATAGATATCTCTGCTAAGTTCTCTTAACATGCAAATTAAGTAATAAGATTCAATGGCTGTAAAATTGCTTCAATTATAAGACTGCCTCCACCCATAAGACATGTACATCTCTGTATTACATAAAGTAAGTATTTTAAAAGTATACTTTACATAAAAAAAAGGTCAAAGGAAAAAGTTGAGACTATCATGGAATAAAATCTTTACATCGGAATTGGAATCTGTATAGTCGTGGAAGGCCTGGGGGGGACACGAGTGACAAAGGTTAGAGGTGAGTCCCCTCCCCTGCCAGGAAGGCAGGCTGGGGCTTGGTGGGTGGCAGAATCCAAGGGGTGCTGTGGCTCTTCCCTCCCTGAGTTCAAAGAATCTGGCATTGGTCTGGACCTTAGAGTCAAGGTCAAAGTCAAGGACAACTGTAAGGGTGCTAGAGAAATGAGGGCCAGATGGAATCCACCAGCCCCTCCCCATTTGTCCCTCGCGACCTCTCCAATTTCAACCTTCAGAACCTACTCAGGGCTGCTTCTGTCTCCCCAGGCTCCAAAAATGTCCCTGGTGGCCAAACCAGAGCTCAACCCATGGAGGGAAGGGGATTCTGGCAAAAGCAACTCTAGCCTGCTTCCTGTTGCTCATGGATAACCTGTCAATCACATGTCCTGTGGCCCATCCTCAATACCCACAGGTAATATGCATTCATAGGTCAGTATCTGAACAATAAAACTACCAGGAAAGATTAGAACAGATACTGGATTGTATAAAAGAATACTAACTATATTTAAGAAAAATAAGAAAAATTTTATTTATATATATTTGCCAAATAGACTGAAATATATATACTAAAGTGGAGAAAGAACATAGGATTTGAAAAACAGTAAAATGAACACCATTAACAAATACATTAGAATTGGCAAATCACATTGCAGAATTCTTCTAAAAGTCAGCAGAAAAGAATAAAGAAAGAAAATACAAAGTCCGGATAATAAAAGCCCTATAATAGAAAAGAAAATAAAAGAGTAAGAAACATTTGGGTAAATCATAAAATTAAACTTTTTGAATTAAGGAAGCATGAAAACATGCAAATTGAAAAGCTGTATTAAGTGTTAAATAGAGAGAGGTAAGAAAAAACCAACATGAGGTACCTTATGATAAAATAGAATAATTACAAAGAAGAAAAGAAAATCCCATAGACAACGAATGGGTCATCAACAAAGTAAAAAGAATGATATTCGTATTGGACTTCTCAGTACCAGCTAGGGATTAGAAGAGAATGGAGTTATTTAAAATCCATTTCAGTGGATTGTAATTTATATACTACAAACCACATCTATGTAGAGCTTATCACTCAAAACATGTGACAAACATAGGCATGCATTACCCACCTGTCTGGAACTTACAGAGCATGTTCAGCACCCTCCAAGATACTTCTTGCCCCTTCTCTGTTTATCACTCTTGCTTAGCTGGTTGCAGACCGCACCAATCTGCTTTTTGTCAGTTCAGATGTGTGCGTGTTGCAGTCGTCATCAGCTGATAATATTAATAAAGGAAAGAGAGCAAAGGGAAGCAGACACTGTGCGCATGGTCACTTGGGAAGCTGCACCAGGAAGCCACTTCCTCAGGCAGCAAGGTCCCTCTGAGGGGAATGACACCCCTCCCTCCCCCATCGGGTGCTGGATTGCTGGGGTGAATAGGGGAGCTGGGCACACGCTCAGTGAAGTCTGGGTGGTGCAGGGGAGGGGCTTGCCTGTCAATCTAGCCTGGGTGAAATGGATTGGCTAAAGGGTGGACCTCAACAGAAGTGTGTGAAATCTTGGACAGGTAATTGGTTAGTTTGAAGAAGCTTCTGGTGAAAATCCCACCTCTTGCTCCAGGACCGCTCTCGCCTGCGCTCCCCTGTTCTCTCCACAGCCACGTGGCTTTAAGCAGCCATGTGGCCCAAGGCCAGACGGACTCGCGTGCAGGGTGCTGGACAGACCGGACTTTATGTGGAGCAGAAACCACGGGCAGTGGCCTTTCTTCTGGTTCTGCTGAAGACATGGTTGGACTTTCCCATGGTGGACAGGGAAAGGGGACCTTGGAAACCCAGGAGTTTATCCACCCAAATAACTGTTTCCCATCCTCCCTAGCCAATCTCAGGAAACCCTTTTCCTCACGACTTGCCAAGAACTCCACCTCCACAGATAGCATTGACATTTTCCAAAACACTATATAAATGAAATCATAAAAATAAACAGTTTTGTGTCTGCCTTCTATTACTCGATATAGACTTGGAGATTTATCTGTGGTATTGCTTGTACTAGTACATTGTTTTTGGTACTAGCAAGACTGATCATAGGAAGAAAGAAAGGGGGAAGGGAGAAAGAAAGGGGGAGGAAGGAAGGAAGGAAGGAAGGAAGGAAGGAAGGAAGAAAGGAAGGAAGGAAGGAAGGAAGGAAGGAAGGAAGGAAAAAAGGAAGGAAAAAAGGAAGGAAGGGACTTACAGAGGAACTGATGAATGTAAAAAGAGAAAACAGACAGGGAAGAGTATCAACAACAGCAGGGCAGTACTGTCAGTAATTAAATGCTAAAAATTGTGAAAAGGAATATGAAAAGAGTAGATTTTAAAAATGCATATATCAACACTGGCACAAAACTACCTATAAAACTGAATAACTAATTAAAGAAATTGCAATGGTATTGAGAACCTTCCTTTCCCCCAAAAACCCCAGAACCTGATGATTTAATAGGAAAATCTTACTAATTAAAAAAGTAATTTCTATCATATGCAAGAAAGTGGAAAATAAATATAACTGCCAATTTTAATTGTTGACTCTAGTGTAACCCAGAAAAGAGGTAATGACAATAGAATATAATTATCATTTCACTATGAATATATATCTAAACATCATAAATAAAATGTGGTACTTATACGACAGGTGATAATCATAAGTAAAATCATAACTAAATATAACAGCAAGTGAAATGTAATGCATTTTAATAAATTGAAGTTATCCCAAGAATTTCAAGATGGTTTAACCTCATAAATGTAATTCACCACATTAATTAAAAGAATTATAATTATTTTAGCACTGCAGAAGAAATAACTGTTTGATTACCTGTATGATGTCTTATTAAAAACTAAGCCAACAAATTAGGAATGAAGAAAGGAACTCCTGTAGTCTTACACAAATTTTATGATATTGGATAGATATGAGATAGATGATAGATAGATTAGACAGACAGACAGATAGAAAAGACAGAGAGAGAAAGAAAATAGAACCATTCCCTTCAAAATCAGGACCAGGAAAAGTGGGCCGGCATCTCCTCCCCCATTTAGAATGTGCTGGATTCCCTGGCCAATGTTATAAGAAAAACAAATAAGCATCATACAGCCTGGAGGGAATGAGATTGAACTCGAGATAATGCAATTGTCTGTCTAATTGAAAAACCAGCAGAAACAACAGACAACCTCTTTGAACAAATTAGTGAGGTCACAAATGTTTCCACTTTTTTAACTATAAAACTTTTGAATACTGGCAATTTTAATTCAGAAAGCATAAGATACCACTCAGTGGAGTTGTGGAGTCATAAAGAAAGTAGAGAGTTATTAACCAAGAAGATGCGTGAAAACCACACAGAAGGATGCCCAGCACCACGCGTGGCGGTTGGAGTGGACGAGACCCGAGGGATTATTCCACCAATCATTTCAAATGTGAATTCTCAGAAACTCCATCTGTAAATACATCTCAATTAAATCTGTGGCTGGATATTTTGAGTGTCTCAATAAGCTGTGTGTGTGGCTAAGTAACCTGGCAGAGATTAGTGAAAAGGGGATGTACCAGTTATAAAACACATTTAAAGCGAACACATTAGTATTACAAAGTGCATATTCTCATTGGAACAAAGAGATAGATGGACCAAAACAGATATTTCAGAAACATACAAAATAAGAGATAGTTCAAAGACAAGCCCAGGTATACATGAAAACACTATACTTTGAAGATGATATAATTTATTAGCGGCAGATATGTTAGTAAATCGTTTTGAGCAAATGTGAAAATTTAAAACTGGATTTCTGTCTCTTGTTCCCCATTAATTTTTACTTCCACATAATTAAAGAATTAAAAGTGGAAAGTAAAATCACTCCAAAATGCCAACTCCCGGTATTACTAGACAGTAAGCTAAGTGGGCGTCCCCAGCCGTGGAGAGGGCGGGTTGAAGTGTGATTATCCTGGTAGACAATTTGGAAATGTCTTTCCATCATCATCCCTCAGGCTGCCAGTGAAGTTCTGGGTGCCTCTGGCTCTCAGCCTTTCCTGGGGTACTGCACTGTGTTGGTTTTGGTTCCCCGCAAACACTGGTTTCAATGGTCTCTGCCCTGAAAAGTGACCCCTTGTCCATCTGTTTGCCAACATCCAAAGGTATTTTCCATCGGCTGAGGACTCCTCTCAATTGGTATCTCTCCTGCAATGAAAGTATGTATCCCAACATGCGTTTAATTTTCATGCGAAAATCGGATAACGCGTTACATAAAAGATTAAAGTTTCTCAGCTTTACACAGATCATTGAAAATGGGTATTCGTGAAGATATTTCAGCATTGTTCACAGCATGTTGAAATATTTTCATTTGAATCCACTTAACATAGAGAAATATTTTTTCAAAATGGAAGATTCACATAAACTTTGAAATCCAGGCTAAGGGACATCCATCCCTTTTTGTCACAGGCACTGAACTCACTGGAATAGTAAAGTGTTCTGAAGCAGACAGGTAGTCGGCGTGGGTGACATGTCCCCGTCAAACAGCTATCTTATCCTCGTTTTACTTAAAAGTGTGACAATTATACTGAAACTATCTGCCCCACTTTTCCATTGCAATAACCTTACATGACACGGATGTGCAGGCCCAAGTAAAATGGCCTCTGTGGGTTTCTACCCTCACGAGGAAGATGCTATAAATTCTGGAGATGGGCTTCTGATTGACACTGGAAGGAACCGGAAGACTGTTCATGATTTGAAAAGCGTGACAGAGTAGCTGACGCTCACCTTTATTCAATCTAGCTTTAAAATGCTCCATAGTGAAGAGGGCAAAGAGATCAAACAATTCAAGTTATGGAACATTTGTGCTGTCACATCTGAATGCTTCTAATTGTCCTTTGACCAAGAACTCGGCAGGGTGGTGGACGATGCCTGGTGGTCACACACGCTGCCCGAACTGAGTGCTGAACACCCGGCCCATCTTTTCTCACCACCTCTGCGGCTGCTTCTCCCCAGACGTAATGGGTTTGGCAGAAGCTGCCCCTGAACACATGCATTCACAGTCTTGGGGGTTTGTTTGTTCTACTCATAATATTTGAGGAGAGAGAGAAAATATGACAACTAAATGATCTCTGCAAGGTTATTTTTATGCTGATTTCTTAGACGTTTTAGTCTTCCAGGCTGTTCCCTCTCATCAACCCTAGCCCTGTGTTCTGGGTGTGCTGGGCAAACAAATGACATGTTCACCACAGGACAGTGCTAAAAACCCTGTGTTACTGAAGTCTCGTCATGTAAGGCAATGTGTTCAGCCCTCCGTACCCCATGACCTAATATATAAGGCACATAAGTAGCTAAAATAATTGTTCCCTCTTGACAGGCATGGCTATTGAGCCTGGATGAATTAAATTTGGCCAGAAATTCACTCAACAAGTAAATGTCACACAGTGCCTCAACTATTGATTTGTATGGCTCAGGAGCAGTAGTTGATTTTATATACTCTTCATTCCATCCTTCTTCTGGTCATAACCGCTTTAAATGAGCCTATTTGCTGCTGCCAATAGTGTACGTGATTATGATATTATTTTATGTGATCTCCACATAGCAATGTGGATCTGTACGCTACACACAGGTGAATACTTATCTACCTGAACGTGGGTTTATTTCTTGTAAGATTTGTGCCCGCCCTCTATGTATGTGTGTATCTATCATAGTTTTGTTTCTATTGTTGTTTTTTATTATTAATAAGATATTTTATTCTCATATATTTTGAGAATGCTTTTACTTTTACATAAAAACTATTGAGTTGTTTCATAGAGAATCAGACTTTGATCATCACTCTATCGACCTTGCCAAACTTTTTATAAACTAAAACAAAAACAAAAAGAAGAAGCTGTTTATTTTTCTTTTACACTTGAAATAAACTGCTGTTAAAAGGTTATCGCCAAATATCTTGATCAGCGTGGCAGGGGTTTCCAAGTCCCCTGATAAGAGGTCTGTCTTTCTAAATTCACTCCTCTGAACCCCTTTAATTGGCCCACAGAGGAAGACCTTGCCTTCAAGCCTTGCTATCATCTGACACACCTGGGCAGAATCTTCCACGGGTGAACTGTGAGTTTCATCTTGCCTCTATCATGTCATGAAACCTTGTTCCAAACACACTTCCCATCAGATTGTTAACAGTACCCAAACACAATACTTTTCTCAACTTGTTACCTATGCTTTGCATTTCTTTCCACATGCCTCTCCCCCTAGTGCTCCATCACCCAGAATTCCCTGAAGCACAATAATTTTGAAGGGTATTTTTACTCATGTATATTTTGGGTACCCTTCTTCCTCTCTCACATACATGTAAGCAAGATAAGTTGAGTGTATTCCTGTCATAGGACTGGCCATTGTTTTGCAATATTGTAATTTCTTGTGTCTTCTACTAGATGGAGAATTTCTTGAAAGCAGAAATAAATTTTTCAACTTGAAACATACATAAAGTTGTGATAGTCTTTGTTTATGCCATCAGCTAAATACCTGTTTATTTCTCATCATAGGTTCACGTATCCTAAATTTGGTGTATCCTTCCATGTGAAAAAATGTACATATGTTTATTGCCTTTACACACACACACTACTGAGTATAAACTATAGATAAACTTTGTACATAGACACACAAAGAGTAGTGTAGAAGGATGTTTGCCACAGTGTTATTTGCAGGGACAAACTTTTTAGACAAGTTGGTGGCCTCATCTAAGTGCGTGAATAAGCCATATGTGGTATGTACATATGGTGTAACCCCCGTCAGTGGAATGAACTAAGACCACTTACAACTAAATGGATCATCTCACAAACACAATATTGAGTGAAAATAGGAGAATTGCATTCATAAGATGGACAATTAATGTCAATGTAAAACACATAAAACAGATGTTCTGGTTAATACATATGAAAACCAACATGAAAGATGAACTGGAATTATACACGTTGAATACAAAGTGAAAGACAATGAGGAAGACGGTGTAGTTGTGTCGGCAGCAAAGGAGAATGATAGATGATTGAATCAAGGAGGACACTATAAGGTGATGGTAAAGGAAACTGTGACCTGAGGGGTAAAATCACCTCAGTGCGAAGTTTCTGAACAAAATGACCGTTGAAGAAATGTTCAGCGTAAGCCATAGCAGCAGAAATAAGTGTATTGGCTTATGTACAAATTTGTTTCATTTTCAATTAAAAAATTAATAAATTTCCACTGAAGTTTATATCATTTTATTTAATGAAATTTCAACATTACAAGTCATGAATTCACTGGAACACAGTGAATTCACTTACAACACTTTATGAAATCACTGGACGTAACTAGATGGCATTAATCAATGTAACTCACCTAAATCACTCTGTCTCTAAAGTCCTACAATTGCCATTGGGCGTTTCTACATCTGATTGATTAATTGGGGTTCGCAGGCCATTGTGGACGATGGAATAAAGAATTTTGCTGAGGAAATTTAACCCCGTGTAACTTCATGAGTAAAATGCATTAATCAACTGAATTAACTATGGAATATGTTTCACGAGCTCTAATAAGATCGCTACAATATCAGATGCAGCATGAAAAGCGTAGCCCGTCATCCATTCCAGTTCACTAATATAAACTCCCCTGTAGAGATCGAGGGATGATCAATAATGCCTGCAGAGGCTGGAACGGGAAATATTAAATCTAATGTTATTCTCCAGATTAGATCTTGATGCCACACTTGGGAAATGTGTTTTATTTAATATTAATAATTCCCTCAAATATTTGCTTTTTTAAGAACTTATTTTACTTTTGCAGGTCTTATCAGACTATTCAGGGAGAAAAATATATTAAGATTAAAGATATGCTGGAAGTAATAACATTTTCATAAACCTAATTTATAAATCTCATGAAAGCCTGGAAATGGACCCTTAATTGTTGCCATATTATTTATAGATAGCTATGTTATTTTGAGTGAACATTGTATAGTCTCTTTCATCCCTAATGTTTTGTTTTGTATTGTTTTGTTTTGTTTTATGCAACAGTCCTAAACAGTAAAATTTTATTTTTTCTACATGGCTTCATTAGCACCTACTGTGCCTCTGAAAATCCACGTCAAACACTCGGACTCGGTGATTTCTGGAACCTGCTTGTGCCTGTTCTACACTGAAGCTGTCGTGCGGCTGGTCGGCCCCAGCCCCAGAAGAGAGAACAGTGAAAAGCGGAGTTGATGGCTTCGTGTCCAGAAGTCACAATCTGAACTTGATTTCCCTCGATGGTCAGGACACCACACTTGCTCCTTGAGACATCCCACATGGTGTGCTAACCCTGAGCGATTTTCTTACATGGACCAGTGTGTGCCCGACACAGGCTATAAGGGCTAGTCCACGCCCACGCGTGTGAGCTGCGAATCACACTGGGCAGCGATCTCCTGGTGGCACCTCTCCTGGCTTGTCATGAACGAGTATTTGTGAGGAGTGACGGTCTCTGTCGTGTATTGTTGTCGAGGTTGGGATAGCACAAGTGACTAAGGGAGACATGTCCCCTTTCCCCAGAGAGGTGGCACAGATGGTTATGCCAAAAGAAAGAGGGGGGGGGAGAAAGAATAAAACAAATAAAAAACAGGAGCAAAAGCAGCACTTGTCAAGAATAAAGATAAACGTACCAAGAATAAAATCAGGGCAGAATTCTATATTCTGCCACGAAAGAAACAAACAGAAATAAAGTTTGAATAAATGTAAAGCCCTTGAGAATTTATAAAATGAGAATATTCTGGGACTTCAATACCCTCCCATAGGGTACAACTTCAAATACAGAAATAAGGCAAAGAAAAGCAGATAAACTTCTGTAAAAACAAGTCAGTGAAATAAAAGGCATTATCTCTGTCATAAGCAAAAATAAAAACTGTGAAAGAAAAAAATGTGAATCTTAGAAGATAATAATAAAACTCTTTCTCATGTACTATTGGAATTGTCTAAAGAAAAGAAAAGATCATTAGAAAGGGTAGAACTAGCAAGAAAAATAAGGCAACGTAAGTGCCTTCTCCAAAGGCTTGATGCTCCAGGTTTAAAAATCAGCTCACCCTGGTATGCCCACAATCCGTGAGTAAAACCCAAACCTACAAAATTTCAACAGAACTAAAAACAGAAGTCCCATGAGTGCTCAGAACATAAATCAACAAATGCATCTCAAAGTCAGAAGTGTCAGCTCTTTATTTCAAAGCACTAAGGTCTCCAGACAACAAATGCACAGAGCTCTGTGTGGAGTAGGTTTTGCAAATATTCCTGTATCAAGTCAAATTGCTAACTGTGAGCACAAAAAATAAGAAAAGCTCTAGATTGAATGTTCTCAGGAGAAAAAAATGTTTCTTACATACATATCTTAACTGATTGATATTCTAGCTGACTGATCGATGAGTCAGATCGGAACTCACAAGCAGGGAAGACATGGTCAGTGACAAAATCCATCAGAAAACAAGACGGTTACAAGTAAGCCAATAATAAACTTTCACAGCAATGTTACCATCAAAAATATTCATAAAATGATAATATGTTAATAGCAACATCAACACATAGATTTAAAAACCAGGTTGTATTTTTCAGTGAATTTTGTGTAAGAAAGGGAGAAGAGAGAGAAAACACATTAACATTTGACTTAACACATGTGAATTTCATAGACACTGTTGTCTTCTACGCTAATGATCAGGAGGGAAGAGTGGAATACACGAGTATAAGGAGCAGAATCAAGCCCCAGCCTAGGTTCAGATGATTGGGAAAGAAGAGGAAAGACAGGCGAGTGGTTTACTGTGGTAGGAGTTCTGGTCTAGAAGGTGTCTGATAAGCCTCGGTTTCAGTGTAGAAGGCATTCAGATGGAGAGGATGCTGAGCCAGGTTTTTCTCAGACCACCTTCTAGGTCCTTCACCAGAATGTAGTGTGTGGTGTGTGCAGATTAGCCTGCCCTTTCAAAAGTTATTGTGTAAGCTTGGATCTTGCAAGGGCATGCACACGTTAATAATAACACAGATCTTAGACCTGCAGCATTTGCATGCAGAATGGCATGAATAAGATGAGAGAGAAAGTCTGAGGAAGGTCCCTCGGATGTGATGGGAGCCTCTGGAAGTTGATGCCAGCTCCAGACCTCCCCCCCCCTGTGCTCCCTGGCTGTCCTCGGAATGAATACCTCTGTGGCTATGATTTCACGACTCCTGAAGTCAGTGCAGGGCTGGCTATTCACACACTAGATGTTCGTGTGAGTCTGATCTCCATGGTATAATCAACGAAGGTATGTTTCTCATCCAACTGTCAAAAAGAGATGCAGCAAGAAACAAAAGGCAAAATAATCACATTTTACAAGACACGCACTGGTATCAGAATAGATCAACCCTGCTAATGTCAGAAAACAAAATCCTACTAAAAACCAGAGTCCTGGGCGCTGTGCAGAGTACTGGAAGAGCGCATAGGAGGGTGTAACACAAAATTAGGGAAGAAAACACAAACAGTGAGGCAGGGAAAAGGGGAGCAAAGTCTGCCTTCCTCTGCCTTTTGTTCTTTCAGGCCCTCGAGGGATTGGATGATGCCCACGCACTTTGGGGAGGGCAGTCCACCTCACTGAGTCCACTGACTCAAACGCTAATGTCATCCAGAAATACCCTCACGGACACACCCAAAAATAATGCTTCCTCTGGGCACTCCATACCAGTCAATTCTGTAATATAAAATTAACCATCACAAGGGGGAACAGAAATTAAGTAATGTAACTCTCATGGCTGTTACACCTTACTGAAACATTTGGCAGTGGTTAAGAGCAGCGTAGCACCTAAATTTACCTCAAAGCCACTTTGTAGCCAAGCCTGAATAGTCCTTGATTTCTATTTCCCATCTCTGCACATGTTCAACCATTTTGTCTGATACCAGCGATTCTGCAATGAGATTAAATGATACTATAATGGTACCTTAATAAAAATGCTTACAGCATGGAGGGGGGATTGGAAGGCATCAAAGTCTTCCACTTTGTAGAATTCCCAGTGGCTCTCTTACAGACATGTGTTCCTAAGAGTTTTCATGGATCCTAGTGCTAGAGGCTACCGACCGCCTCCAAGCAGAAAGGGATGCTTTAGCTGTTATTCATCCTTCTCTCAAAGTGGTCCATCCCGTCTTGTAAGATGTGCCTCCTTTCAGAGGTAGCCCTTCACCTTAGCTCCTGATTCCACCCCTCTGTCATTCTCTGACATATGCCCCACCCATTGCTTCTATGTCTTTATATTCTGTGTGGACATCTTCTGGTTGTAGGGCATTACTTTTAGACAAGCTCAGATTATCACCGATGGTTAGGAGTCATTAGGTGCGAGAGCACTATAACGTCCTTCATAAATATGGTATACCGATTTGACTTCATTTCTTTTATTTCACTTACCTATGTTAGCCTTCACGTATGTGGTATGAGCAAGAGGCTCAATATTTCAGTCTTGACTGAGGTCAAATGAGTTACCCAGAGACCCCGAGAATGTATCCGCTCTGAAGGCTGATGATGATCATCAAAATCCTAGAGGTAGAACTGTGTTTTTATCATTCCAAAACTATTACTGCTTGTAGACACTTTTTAAAGATGGGTCCTTTGCCGGGCTGGTGTGGCTCAGTGGATGGAGCGTCGTCCATGGACTGAGAGTTCCTGGTTCGATTCCCGGTCAGGGCACATGCCTGGGTTGTGGGCTCGATCCCCCGTAGGGGGCGTGCAGGAGGCAGCTGATGGATGTTTCTCTCTCACATCAATGTTTCTATCTTTCTCCCTTCCTCTCTGTCTAAAAAACCAATAAAAACACATAAAAGAATAAATAAAGATTGATCCTTTGTGGTTTAACTGTGACAGTGCGTTTGCCCCTGGATTCCTCTCTCTGGCCCTCGCCCCAGCACGTCTGCAGAGGGGTGTTCTCTCTCTGACAGCTGGTGCTCAGACTCTTCCCCAGACACAAGCATCTTGTTCTCAGTGGTGGATGTGGAGAAGCTTCAGGATCAGTGAGTCACCTGCTTTGTAAACCAGACCCTCCACGATACAAATGCAGTCTCGGGTATCATTCCACAGGGCGCGGAGCAGCCTGCCCACGCTGTGTTGGCTCAGGCACTACTCCACAGCCCACTCCGCGCTGCCGAGGGCTTCAGGGTGGAACTTCTGACGCTTCATTCAGAGCAGCCCTGAGCATGCACGGACACCCAGAACACCCCACTACCTCCGTTCTTCCTTTGTCATCTGTGATGTGACCTGGGCTATGATTCTACTATGTCATTTCACAACGTTCCCCCCTGCTAAAGAGAACAAGTAAATCAAGTCGGACAGATAAAACTCAGTAAGTATGTGACCTGTGGAGAGACTGATCTGCTAGCTCGTGAGACATGCTAGACAGAGATAAATTAAACGGGGCATATGTGCGCTAAAAATAGACTGGAAGGTGGATGAAGGGACCAATCATTCCTGAGGCATCAACTCCCCGTGACAGTTATTGCATCCATAAATTGGCCACCCATTGTCGATGTTCAGAAGGGACCCAGTGTTCCCTACCCAAGGTTTCCATGTATGCGTGATAGTTTCTCAGCAGGTTGCAGGCGGGTGACAGCCCTGGCCAGGTGTTTTTGCTGGTGTATGACTTGATAAGAACAAGGATGTATCGGATGCTGCTTGCTAGCTCCTGAGCCACAAGTGTCAGTGGGGAGAGTTGATGTAGCACAGAGAGAAACAAAACATATGCCGTCGGTGATCTTACGCACACACATACACACAACTCTCCGTCTTTATCAAGAATCTTTTATTTTGTTCTCAATCATTTTTTCTTGGGTGACATGGGTTAGTAAAATTATATAGGTTTCAGATGCACAATTCTATAACACATCATCCGTGTATTGTACTGTGTGTTCACCACAACCGATCAGTCTCCTTCCATCACCATTTATCCCCCCTCACCCTCTTCTACCTCCGTACCCCCTTTCTGTTGTCTGTGTCTACGAGGTGTTGTTGTTTTTGCTTAATCCTTTCATGTTTTTCATGCAGACGTACAATCCCCACAAGAATCTTTAAAAATTATATTGAATAATAATTTAATAGATTGTCCAGTTGTTCCCCGTTCCCGCGGAGGGACACCAGGGGCAGGTGGTGTGGTCCTTCTGCCCTGCGGCATCCTAACCTAATGCGTAACCTTCCCTTTCTGTCCCTCTGCCTCTTGTGCTCTGCTACCCCTCAGTAAACCTATGTCTAGAGCTCATTCAGCTTGTCCCTGAGCCTTTCTGCTGCGTGTCTCCTGTTACCTGGTGGTGACACAGCAGCCATCACAGCTCTCTGCCCCTCCCACCGGAGCCTGTCCAGTCCCTCAGGAACCTTCCTCTTCACTCTTCCTCAGGTCTGTTGTCCTCCCTTCCTCGTCCACCCCAGACATTCAGCAACACTGCAGATCCCACCCACTTCGTAGGACAGCTCAGCATGCAAACGGCACAGGAGTCATGCACACGCACACACACACATGCACACACACATGCACACACACACACACACACACACACTCCACGTGAACATTGTGGCAGTGTAAATAAGCACTGCATGGGAGTCGGGAGTATTTAAACAACTGAAATATCATTGAACCAGGACTCCCCACCTTTTTACTCTTTTCCTAGGAAAACGAGATTCCAGCGATTCCACGCTGCCAGAGGGTAAGACGGCCGTCACGCCGACCTTGTGGCCCACATCAGCGACATTAGCTTCAGTGTCTCCTGACTGTGAGTGGCGTTCTGAGGTCTGCTCTCTTTGCTCAGTCACCACGGTGAGGCTGCAGGCTCCCCAGGGTGTGTCTCCCAGAGGCAAACCCTTCTCGCCTTCAGGTTCCAGTGCCGGTCTGTGCAAACAGCCAATGTGAGGATGCACCGAGCCGCTGGGGTCCTGCCTGAGTGACAGTAGTAGCATGAACATCAGTAGCATGACAGTAATGCTACACTGCCTGACCCAGAATTCCTGACCTTCACCCTCCTGCACCTTCCTGAGCTGTGCGTGGGTAAGCCCGGGTCAGAAAAGGAAGAGCTGCATTTCCGTTATTCTCTTTGAGAAACAGAGGAAAATAGTATCATATACACACATCAGAAGGGCCACAGTGAATCATCGGATGAAATAGAGAAATGCCAAGTCGGGAAATCGACATGCTTCCATGATGATCTTGGCATGTTGGTGCCCCGCAAGGACTGCGGGGCCTGGAGATACCCACCGAGGCGGCTGCCACGCCCGGGTCCCCGCAGGAACACAAGACGTTTGCCGAGCGTGTGGCTGACAGGCTGTGTTCCAGGGTGTCCAGGGAAGACGGGGTGTCCTATTGGTTCATTCCAGGTGCACTTATCGGATGGTCAGAAGTGGCTCACCTTCATGGAGCCTGTCGCCCGGCAGGCAAGTCCTGTGAAAACAAATCTTCGTCCTATTTTTACTTTTCTAATAATAAGGGTCAGTGCATGTTCATTGTCAAATCAGTCAAAATGTGTGCCACCCGTGCAGAGGGGACAGAAATACCTCCAGGAGCTGATCTTCCAAACAAAACAATGTTCTCTTAGGACTGGTAACTAGTCCGGCCAGTGTGAGTGTCGACCCGGCACCAAGAGGTCGCCGGTTTGATTCCCGGTCCAGGCACATGCCCAGGTTGTGGGCCCGATCCCCAGTGAGGGGCATGCAGGAGGCAGCCAGTCAATGTTCCCTCTCATCGATGTTTCTATCTCTCTCTCCCTTCCATTC
The DNA here is from genome assembly GCF_014108415.1 of Molossus molossus. Classification (NCBI taxonomy): domain Eukaryota; kingdom Metazoa; phylum Chordata; class Mammalia; order Chiroptera; family Molossidae; genus Molossus; species Molossus molossus. The sequence goes on from NW_023425401.1 coordinate 3,340,992, forward strand.
CTCTCTCTATAAAGTCAATCAAGGGGAAAATTTTTTTTTAAAGAATGGTAACGATATCATCAGATAAAGAGCACTCTTATTCATCAACAAAGTGTTGAGCCGACTCTGCATATGCAGATCCTCGTTCTAGGAGATGCTGAAGGACAGGTAACCAGTGGCGGGCAGGACAGTGTCTTCCTTGGGATGTTTCTCACCCAGTGGAGCTGACAGGTGTGTGTCAGAGTCGCGCAGCGCTAGCTACACGGGGAAGGCAGTGACCTCTGCATGCGGGCAGCTGGGCATTAGACGCGGTCTGAGGACTAAAGCCTCCGTTTACTCACTTGCTTCCCGAGGACGGAAGCGTGGCTGCGACCCGCAGGGCGAGTCTGGCCGGCGCTGTGAGCACCAGCAGGCGGTGGGGACGTGGCTGGAGAAAGAGCCGGAGGCCAGAGTCACTGAGGTGCAGAGAGAGAGGAGCTGTGTTTGGAGATGAGTCTGGAGGCTGGATCGGAGCCAGATCACACAGGGACGTGCAGATGCTGACAGGTGTTATCTTCATTAGGCTGAAAGAGAGAAGTCCCCGCAGCCCCGCCAGCAGCTGGGTGACAAGAGCAGGTGTCTTTACCCTTCGAGCAGCCCCTGGGACCGCAGGGCTGGAGACATGGTGGCGGGTTTCATTACAACACATAATTCATTTGCAAATCATATCCCAGCAAAGCATCGTGGACTAGGAACTGCTTCCGTCCTTAATGAAACATTGTAGAGGCCTTTCCTCAGGAACACGTGTGGGTCCACACTATTTACAGCATCGCCATTTGTATTGTGCCATGTTTGTTAACGAATCCACATTTTTACCTCTTTTTTCAAAATGTTGTAACGTTACCCATAATATCCCTTAGTTCATATCTATGAAATGTATATACATACAGGGGCGGGCTAGAGTAAGTTGACAGCTGTAAATCCATGAAACGAGAGTTTACTGTTATATTATTATTAATTTCTGTTACAACTATAAGCCTCCTTTTGCCCACACTGTATTTATTTCTAAGAGGTGAATTTGGAGACATGCTGGATTAAGGCTAGGCTCATTTTAGAAATTCACAGATCATGCCAAACCATCAGTTAAAACATTCTGACAATAATCTCTCAGGCCCCAGCAGTGAGAACATCTTGGGTTATCATCACCTTCAGCGATGGTGTGTGCTAGTTTTTCAGATCAGCTCAGCTTCAGGTCCCTTCCTTGCCGTGAAGTTCATCCACAGTCTCAGGACCACACACATACCCTGTTGTCCCTGGGACCACCTCTCCCCTGAAATGTGAAATGCCAACATTTTACACCCTGCCTCCAGCTAATTGTTTAGGATACGTATTATCCACTTACTTTCATGACTATGATGAGGTCCATTTTACAGAAAAGGAAACAGTTTCACACCCAGTGAAGGGACCAGCCCAAAGTTATGTAACTTGTAACTACGCAGAAGGCTTCCAAACATTAACTTCATTGCTTTAGAAAAGCTGTTTCGTAAAACTCAAGATTGATTTGTGGTTTAAAAAACTTCTCAATACCCTAAGAGCAATGACTCCATATTTGAATAAATACTGTATGACTCCTAACAATAATTAAAGTCATATATTATCAAGGGATTCCACAATTGTCCCATTAAAATGAAGGACCAGAGAAGTTTTGAAGAAACTGTAACTCCTTGCTTGAGAATATTCCTAATGAAATGAGAAATTGAAAAAAAGGTGACTATCAGGGCATGATATAGTCGTCAGTTAACTTAATTAACATTAGTTAAGCCACTACTCAGTCCAGTTCTGGGCTCAGCCTTTGAGATGCAGGAAGGAGAAAAAGGTATGAGATGTGTCCCTTTCTCATCTTAGAAGCTCTTGGTAAAACTGAATAGTTAAGCAGGCCTAACATTAGTTTTCTTTGCATGACATAAGGGAAGATTCAAGATTCAGTGTATGAATTAGTAGAGACAGGACCCATCCCCAGAGAGCTGGGGAAGGCCCTCCACAGAGACTGGGGCTCAGCAGAATGGTCATCAGCCAAAAGTCAGACAGAGACTCGGGGATGAGTCCTCCCAGGAGAGGCGATGACAGGGGTTAGCTCACACACCCGAAAGCATGTCACGGTAGAGTAGAACATTAGGTGGGGATCACACAATTTGTGGTTGTAGCAAGTGAGTAGAGGGCTCCTCAGTAAGAAAACAAACAAACACACTTGCAAATAATACACAGAGTATTATTTGAACCCGAGAATAAGTTGAAAGAAGCAGAAAGGTGTTGAAAGGGTCAGGTGGACAACTTTATAGAGTGTCAGTAAGAAAGAGAAAGGCTGGAGGTAAAATTCCAATGATGAACATTTTTGTAATAAGTAAAAGGAATATATGGTGGGCCAGACCTGAGTTGTAGACACAGACATAGAAAGGAAGAAGCAGAAATACTGAATGTGTATAAAGCAGACCTCGGCAATGGTTGTGGAAGAGGAGAGAGAAGGGGGCAGATGATGGGACGACCCACTGGAGTAGGACCCACTGAGCAAGGGCCAAAAGGGAAGGGAAGGGAAGGATGGATGATGGGTCCACTTTGGACTTGCTGAATTTAAAGCTTGGATGAGCTATTACAGGGGAGATGTAACTGGATGATGGGTCTAACCTTAGGAAATCATGTGTCTTACACAGAGATGTATTATTCACCAGCATAATGATGAATGAATGAGATACGGTGAGTTTCTACCAACTGAAAAGAGAACCTAAAGGAGAATATTGAGAAACATTCACCCTGAATTAGGACGAAAAGGAGCCTGAAATGGAGGCTGAAAGATACAGAGACTCCAAAGAGATGGGGAAGACCAGGAAAGCGTCGAGTCACAGAAAACACAGAGAGCGTGTTTTCAAGAAGGAGGACTCAGCAAGAACAGCCTCGCCCCTCTGGTGATGTCAGAAGGGGTGGCAATGACCCACTGAAACTAAATCCAAGCAGGTTGCTGTCGACTCCGGAAAGTACTGTTTTAGTCGGTGGGAGAAAACAGGAAACAGACTTTGTTTTGATTAATAGTGGTAGTAAGTGAGGAGCAGGAAATGTTGGATAATAGAAAATAATCACCACAACTCCAATTGCCAAGGGGTAGTCAGAAGGTGTAGTAAATGTATTGGAAGGGGAACTGAGAATATCCCATTGATGACATGAAGGAGCGAAGGTGGTGCATAGGGGAAGCAGAAGACATGGCGCCCACGTGAAGAGACGGGTGTCACGCCAGAGGACCACAGCAGAGCAACGGATTCCATCCACCTGCGTATTCCACAGAAGCAGCTGCACAGTGTCGCTGACTGCGTTCGATTTTTTCTCTTTTAATGCATGTGGGAAAGCTAATTGTGACTTTATTTTTGAGACCCTGCACTCAGGTGTGGGTGAGCCTTTCAGATGAAGGCATGTGGGAAGATTTTCAGTCCAGAGTTCAAAACAGAAAAACGCATCAGGGAATTTTCAGACTGTTTATAGTAATTAAACCATAAGATCGGACAAGGTCGCCTCGTGTCAGAGACACACACGGCTGCAAATTGGCTCAGAGCTGTCCAGAGCACTTTCGTTTGATTCAGTCCCGCTGAAAATGAAGCAGAACACGGAGGCGGCGGGGTCCGCAGCTGTGTCGGGCCCCAGGTGCCAGGCCAAGGGCCCGGTGGGCGGCCACAGGGCTCAGGTCAAGGTGGGAGTTAAAATCGAAGCGACCATTCCGTGGAGATTTTCTCTGCACCAGAACCTTCTCTCTTCTACTGATGTCCATCCGTAACCCGCCCCATCCTCACAGCTGCCCCAAGAAATACGTGCAATGCTTGCTGTTGTACACATTTGGGAAACCAGGTCACAGGAAGTCGCTCCAGTTTACATGGCTTAGTATGTGGTGAAGCCAGGATTCAGACCCCGGTAGTCTGAGTTGGGGTCTATAATCCAATCCCCATGCCGATGGGAAAGGGGGGGGGGATCAGAGAGTCTGCTGGGGGCACCATGAGACCAAGGTGACGATGTATAAAATGCACAAACCATCACTATCCCCACACTAGTCATGTTCTAAGAGTTGTTAGTGATCTAAAATACCATTTCACAACATTGAGACTTTTCCAGACAAAGAAATCTAGATTTTATTGTACAAGGAGAGAGAGTAGTTCTGAGTCCCACGGTGTGACAAGCCAAGACTCCTTATCTGTTTGGACCCAACATCAGGGAACACAACAGAGACGATTATCACTGATAACAAGGAAAAAACCTAGCCATACTTAATCTCATCTTATCTTCCCTTCGGTCAGTAACTGAATGTACGGCTTTCCAGGTTTGAAGAAGGCGTGTTTCTCGACTCTATCTTAATTTTACAGAATGCGATTTAAATCCCAGTGTTTGGGGTGGGGGAGGTCTTTCCCCGAGAAGAAGGAGCCTGGAACTACATTTCCGATCCTTCCATTCCCTGGAGGGGCTGGGCGGGGCGGGGCTGGGCCGGGAGAGCAGGGAGCAGAGACTAGAGCCAGAAGAGAAGGGACACGTGTCCCCGTGCTCTGCAGCTCAGGTGTGATCGTGCAGGTGTGCTGGTTCCCCACACAGACCCTGTATGCAGCCTTGGCCCCGTTTCCACATGTCTGTGGCCCTGGACAGCTAACCCTGCAGGCCACACACATGACTGAACTTGGAGGTGACAGAGGCAAAGATGACCCTCCTCACACTGTCCAGGTGCTGCTCACTGTCCCGTCTCCAGGCGGACTTACCTTCCCGACTGCTGTGACCACTTACAGAGAGGCACAGATCCCAGAGACCTCCTCATGCACCCCATTGTAACAGTTGAGCCCCCATGCCACCTGCATGCCACCTCGCAGGAGGTGGCCGGCTTCACTGATGTGCCCTCCCTGCTACCAACGCCAACTGGTGCAGTTCCTGGTTTCCCTTCAGTTAAAGACCGCTAGCTCGGCTGTGGCTGGTTTGGCTCAATGGGTGGAGCATTGGCCTGTGGACCAGAGAGTCCAGGGTTCGGTTCCCGCTAGGGGCATGTACCAAAGAAGAAGAAAAAAAGACAGCTAGCCCATATAAAGGGAGTTAGTATATTTATTTATTTAAAGTTCCACTTCCCAGAACAGGGGGTGTGACAGACAGCAGTGTGGTGATGACCAAAGGGAGGGGTGTAAGGTAGAAGAGGGTAAAGGGGGTACGTGGTGACAGAAGGAGACCTGACTGGGTGGTGAACACACGATGCAGGGCACAGATGGTGTGTTACGGAACTGTGCCCCTGAAACCCAGATAATTGTATTCACCAGTGTTGCCCCAATAAATCCAATAGAAATTTAAAAAGTTTTAATTTTTTTAAAAAGAGGGAGTGTGATATTGTTTCCTCTGCAAGGAGAGCACGGTGAGGGTGGTACTGGGCTGCACGGACCACATTCCAGGCCAGGTCACGAAGGGGGTGCTGGAAAGGAAAGGGAGAGAGGAAATCCAGGAGACAGGCCATCGGAGAAAACAAGGAAAAACGGTCTCAAATCAGAAAAACGCGTGCATGTAGCTCTTCAAATAGAGTGTAGATACAGATTTTCACTTTGATTTTATAGTTAAAGCTGTTCACAAAAAAATTTCCTCAAACATAATTTTAAATTAAATCACAAGGAATATATCAAACCTTTTTAAAATAATTACCTATTCTTGCCCTGGCCGGTTTGGCTCAGCGGTTAGAGCATCCGCCTGTGGTCCGGAGAGACCCGGGTTCGGTTCCCGCTAAGGGCATGTACCTCGGTTGCAGTTTGTCCCCGGCCCTGGTTGGTGGTGTGGGTGGCAGCCACTCGATGTGTCCCTTTCACATCGATGTTTCCCTCTCTCTCTCTTTCTTCCTCTCTCTCCCTCCCACTCTATCTGTGCAAAAAATGGAAAAATGTCCTCGGGTGAGGATTAAAAAAAATAATAATAATTACCTATTCTTACAAGTGATTTTCAATACCTTTAGTGAAACCAACTCAATAAATATATTTTAAACATACATTTTTATATACTAATGTAATATTTTTCTGAAGATACATTTTTAGAAATGAAATTTGTGTAACAGTATGGATTTTTGATATATATTGTCAAAGTTATCACATAAAAGTATAGAGAGCCCTCCAAGGTCACTGAAGATAGAGCTATAATAGATTTCCGGAAGGGGGACCAATAGCTTCATGCACAGTCCCCAGGCACCTTTGTCTACATTGGGTGACCAGAGTTCTAGGCTTCAGGAACCTGGGTAAGGGTGAGTGGTTCTGTCAACATCCCTACAGAACAATTGGTGACTGTCTTCTTCTCCACATGCTCCCTGGGGCAGCTGCAGAATATGATATGAGCTTGTCCATCATGTGATCTTGTAAACCTGAGCCAAGGTGAAAGCTGGCCCTGCCTCAGTTGGACCCTTCTCCTCTCAGGGGGGTGGTGAACTTGAAGCTACATTTCCCTACTTTTTGTGCTGGAAGGGTATAGTCTGGGAGGCACAGACATGTCATTTACACATTTCACACAGTGTGGGATTCCCACCATTCAGGATACTCCAACTATATTCTCAGCTGTGAACTCAGGGAAGCCAAATGAGGATAATAACAGCAATGATTATTATAACTGATTATCTAAGGCTGTTCAGAAACCAGAATGAAGAGAATTTGTTTCTACAACAAGAACAAAAACTCCAGTCTATCACCTGATAGAGGAGCTACATGGACATTTGAATTAATAACAGTGATGATGGTGATCATGACAACAAAGGAGAGTCAAGTGTGACAAATAAGGGAGACTTTCTGAAGCTTAATTAAACTTTTCAAGCTACAAAATAAAAAGCAAGCAAACCAAACACAAAGAAATGGCTGTAGATGAATTATATGAAGGACAATATTTTCATTGATTTTTTTGAGAGAGAGGAAGAGAGAGAGAAAGAAACATCAATGTGAGAGAGAAACATTGATTGGCCACCTCCGACATGCACTCTGACCAGAGACCGAATTCACCACCTTCTGGTGCACAGGACGGCAGTCCAACCAAGTGAGCCCCACTGGACTAAGCAAGAAGGCAGGAATTCAAGCACCAAGACTGTTTCCCTTGGGGAGTCAGAATTCAGTTATAAGTGGTCTTGGTATGGATTTATTTGGATTCTTCCTATTGAAACTCGTGTGGCTCTTAGATCTGGATATCTGTTTCTTTCACCAAGTTGTTCAAGTTTTTAGCCATTATTTAAATGTTTTCTGCCCCCTTTTTTTCCTTTTCGCTTTCTGGGACTCCAATAATGTGACTGTTGATCTACTTAATGTTGTCCCATAAATACCTTAATTTATCATCATTCTTCTTTATGTTAGCCTCTGATTGGTTAAATCCCTCTGCCCTGTCTTCAAGTTTGCTGATCCTTTCTTCTACTCAGACATTGAACTCCCATGCTGAATTTTTTTTATTTTTTTTTTATTTCAGTGTATTATTTAGTTATTGTATTCTGTGATTTCTTTTGGTACTTCATAAGTTAATGGTATAAATTATGGGGAGGACCTGAAGAAAACTATCATAAGCAAAGCTTGACCCCACACCTTGACTACAAATGATGTTAACAGGTGATTGCATGTCAGGTAGGAAAGGATAAAGACAAAGAACAGTAAATATTTGTTCTTTGTTTTTATCAAAGACTATATTTTTGTGATTTTCTCTACCATAACCAAGTCTGATGACTTTTTAATTAAAAAAATATATATATGTTTAATACTTTTAGGAGATTTGTAATGTTGCTTTATTTTATTTCATGTTATTTTAGGGAGAGAAAAAGAGAGAAACAATGATGGGCTGCCTTCTGCACACTCCCTACTGGGGATGGAGCCTGCAACCTGACTGGGAATCTAACCAGTGACCTCTTGGTGCATAGGACAACACTCAACCAACTGAGCCACTCCAGCCAGGGCTATATGTTTAATATTAAAGTAAGCTTTTTTGTCCATTCTGAAACTTTAATCTTCCTTACAAAAGTATCTCCATTCCTAACATTTTGTTAAATACAGACTTGATATGATTGTGATAATCAAATCACATAACAAATTCAAAGTGTTGAGCACAACACTTGGCATTTGACAAAGGGTAAATAAATGTGAGGTCCCTTTTTGAATCCATGACTGGGTAGAACATGATTGATTCCTTCTTTGTTTAAAATAGATGCCCAACTTTCAATGGGGCCCACAGTGGCCTGCAATAAGACCACGTTTCTACATGTTATTCTTCCATGTTAGCTCACTGTGGCTCTATGCTAAGTAGTAGCCAGCAGGATGCATATGAGTGTCAGGGTGTAGCTTCCTCAATACTGCCTTACCAAGCTGCTGTGGCTTCGTGTGGCACCATGGTGGCATCTCCATATCTCAACATTCTGCTCTCTGTGTACTTTAAAACAAATTTACCTAGTTGCTTCACTCAAGTAACTAGGAGAATTATGTAGTGTGTGACTTGCTAACAATTTGATCTTTGGATACACTGGTTGGCTTCATTACTGGGCATAGACTGAACTCCCAAATTCTGGTTCAACACTGCATTTTTGCATGATATAAGCTAAGACACGGACCCAGGCAAACACAGAGAAAAGCACAGAGTTGCCATCACTGACCACAGGGCATGGGCTCTGTTGAGAACGGAGGAATGAAGTCAGTTCATTTGGATGAAAAATACAGATTTGTATGTGCCTGGTATTCAAGTGCTTGACCACAGAGGGAAATGCTCCCCTGGGAGATTCTACTCATTTAAAGTACCTTTCGTGTGTTTTTCTGAATGTCTGACTCTGCTGTCTAATCTTGATACTCATTTCAAAACCTAGAGGGTAAGTTGTTTTAATTTTTATTCAAATTTATTTCAATAGACTATGATTTAGAGCAGCTTTGGTCACGAGGAGACTGCAGATGGATGGATGGTAAAGTAATATTGAACCTGCTCGGTATTTGTCATCTGCTCATTAAAGTTAGAATTTATGGAGGGAAAAAACTGTGTGCCCATTGGGAAATGGTTCAATAAGAAGAACTCACTAAATAAAATATGGCAAAATCTTTGAATATATAATTTGGCAGTAGAATGCTTAACCTGTAAAACAGAAGTCCTCAGGGAGACTACATTGAAACAGTGCTTCATATACAAGACACAAGATGATGAATATTTGTTTCATTGAATTCCTTTACACTACAAGTCAGGGAAAAAATAACTTGGTGAATGTGTGGTTATTATTTTTACATCAATATTTAAATGGAGAGTAAAGACAGCAGGTTTTCTTGTCTCGTCTCGGGTTTCATCATAAGTTAATGAAAAACAAGTATTTTCTTCCTTTTTTATGATTCTGCATATTTTTCTCATTAGTTCAATCTCCAGAGCTCAAAGGGACCTTTGAGGTAGTATGGTAAGTCATTAGCTCATAGTTCAATTCTACAAACAGGTTTTGAGTACCTGGTTGAATGTACTCAAACATGTCAAATACACTAATTTTCATGGTAGCTCATTCTTCAATTTGTTAACTTCTCCTTAGAAATTATTTCTGGAATT
>NW_023425401.1:3445712-3568212 GCF_014108415.1 Molossus molossus
GACTGAAGATACCTTTAAAAACAGGCCTCTTAAGATGGTTTCCTGACCAAATACGCAGGTGGCACCAGGTCGGGGTGTGTGGTGGTTCTTTCCTCCCAAACGGACTCTACAAAAGCCTCGTGATCTTCGCCCACGGTCCCAGGAGACAGAGGACGGCTTTCAAAGGCCCAGCCTTGGGTTCCTGGACCGGGTCGCTGCTCCAGTCGCTTGGACATACTTGCTTCATGTCAGTATGTGTAGGATGTCAAAAGGTCACATGTGAAGTGCGGGGGTCCGGGTCCCTGGGTTCATGTCTCCACCTGCCACCCAGAGAACTCTGCTGTTCCCTTCAGCTCTCCACGGAGCCCCCGCCTCTCCGCGGGCCTGCGCAGGATTTGAAAGAGGGGTCGGGCGGGAGGCAACTGGTCGATGTGTCCCTCTCACGTCGATGTTTCTCTCTCCCTTTCTCTCCTCCACTCTATCAGAAGATAAATAGAAAAATAGCCTCGGGTGAGAGGAAGGAAGGAAGGAAGGAAGGAAGGAAGGAAGGAAGGAAGGAAGGAAGGAAGGAAGGAAGGAAGAGGTAATAAATGAAAAGCGAAATGCCTGGCAAAAGTGAGACGTGTCCTAGTATCAGTGAAAGATGCCATTACATTATTTTCTACTTTTTACTCTTGTTCAGTTATTACTCTATGTTCCTAGGGTCATTGCTACTTTCTCACTGTATTTCCTGTCGCTCCCCAAAAGCACAGCCATTGCCATCCTTATGCATCAGATGCACTTAGGAGCCGTGCTGTAAATAGACCCTTACTTAATACAGTTTTCCGACTATCTGAAATGATTGTACGGGGACCTCATGATCGCACACGTGCCGACGTGGTTGCGGCACGGCGACCTGTGGGACCCTCCTGCGCACGGGGTGCTTCCTTCGCTCAGGTCCTGGAGGTGGGGTCGGTGAGGCTGCTCGTCCTCTTAGCTGCTGCCGGCTCTCCCTGTGAGCCTAAGGCCAGGACCCTGCAAACCGCTTGTTTTGCTAGTGGGCACTTGGATCCGCCAACAGAGGCGCCGGAGGGACCCTGGGAGGCGAAGGAAGGGACTTGCTCTCTGCTCCCGCTGGCTTCTTCACCCCGCGGTTTGTCCCCACCCAGGCGTCCTCCGCGGCCTGCTCTGCGGCAGATTCTCAGGGCAGTGGGCCGAGCTCCAAGGCTCCCACACAGGCCTCCCTGCATGTCTGCCCCCCACACCCCCTGGAGTTGCGGGCCCAGCTGCCCCGGCCGACCTCAGTTTCTGCGGCTCAGCACCAGGCCAGCAGCGCCTCTCTCCAGAGACCAGAGGCCCGGCTCCAGCGGGTGGGGCTGCTCCTGTTCTTCAAAATACTAATCATCTCAGCCTTGTCCTCCGTCCCCCAAGTCCCTGTCCTTGTAACTTCAAAACACCTTAACTTCCGATCTCAGTCTCCAGAATGCAATTAACATTCTTGATACTCAGTTTTGTCTGTTAAAATAACTGGCGTAGTGTTGTTTTTTCCTTCTGACTAGACCCTGACGGGTGGAATGGGTAAAAGTGTGTGAATTCTGTAAGTGTTTTTTACTGATGGAGAGAGAGGTGGGGGGGCGCACGTTGCCCCGTTTGCAAGCACCATGCAGGAAATGAGTGAGGCAGGCGCGTCCGCTCAGCGAACAGCCTCCTTACCTGCCGGGGCTGCAGGGACCCGCCCGGAGGACAACCTGCATTCAGATGCCCGTTCCTGAGAATCCTCTATTGACGTGTTAGGTGGTGATTTCAAGATGCTAAATAAGGGAGAGAAAGAGAAGAGGAAGAATAAATAACAGAAGATAAAAAGCTCCTTTCTTTTCTTTCCCCAACATTGAGCCCACGACCCTCTAGGCAGGGCCGATCGGGGCAGGTGTCCGCAGAGGAGTGCGGTTTGGGAGGCGCAGTAGCAGGAGGGGGTGCAGAGGAGCGGGAGGAAGACATAGCCATGGGTGGGTGCTATGTTTGTGACCCCCGAATTCATAGGTTTGACTTCTAAGCTTACCCAGGGTGCCTGTATTTGGAGTTGGGGCCTCGGAGCTCATAAGTGTGGGGCCCTGATCCAATACAAACCGTGTTCTCGTGAGAAGGCTTGTCAAGGTCATGACGTCAAGAAAACAATGGAGAACTATTCCGGATTCAGGTAGACGGAAGAGACAGGACAATTTCATGCCACATGTGATTCTGAACTTGATCTTTTTGTTGTTAAAAGCATTTCATGGACAACTGGTGAAACCTGGTTGGAATCTGAGGATCAGATGGATAGTGTTACCATGAATTTAAAGTGTTGTTTATGGTTACGCAGGAGAATATCTTTGCTTTTAGGGAACATACACCAGAGTATTCAGAAGTCATGCACTTCAGGTCCATTATGTACACTCAAATGATTCAGAGAAAATGCCTCTTGTCCTGTACTTGAAACTTTGGGGCAAATTTTAGATTGTTTCAAAGTAAGGCTCAGTAGATTGAGTGTCATCCCATGGACTGAGAGGTCCCAGTTCGATTCCTGGTCAGGGCACATGCCGAGGACTATGGGCTCAGTTCCCAGTAGGGGGTGTGCAGGAGGCAGCCCATTGATGTCTCTGATGTTTCTCTCTCACATCGATGTTTTTATCTCTCTCTCTCCCTTCCTCTCTCTCTAAAAAAGAAAAAAAATCAATAAAAACATATTTTAAAAAATAAATAAAATAATAAAAAGAGGGAAAGAATTAGAGGTAATAGAAATCAGAAAGTGCAAACCACTCACTCAAGATATGTTGTTATAAAACAGTAGTCAAACAAACAGACACATATCATAGCTGGAGGGAAACATGGAATCGGGGGAAGATCCTTTGAGATGGTTATTGGGTATGTCCAATGTGTTATTAAGCTATGGGGGGTGATTCAGTAGAGAATAAAAGTTATTGTTGAGAAAAGGGCCGAGTTGCATGATCAGGATGGAATCAGGCATGAGAGCAGGAACTGACATTACTTAGGAGCATAAAAATTAATCTACTGAGAGAAAAAGAAGACAGAAACCATCCGTCTAGATGCAGGTAGGGTCGTAGATTTAGTCATGGGAATCAGGGAGGCTCCTGGCTCTGTTACTTTTTTCAGTGACATCAACTCATCAGGCAAAGAAGAAAGGACAAAAGTTGATTGTGGTATGGATGTGAAAGATAAGCTGGATAAGAAGAGGCATGATGAGCTAATTAGGATGGTGAACCACGAAAAGGTGGCTGGGTTAATGGATTGGAGGTTTTGACGGGATAAAGTGTTGGAGACAATGTGCTGGAGAACAGAAACGGGAATTTAAGGATGAGATTTCAGAGAGTAGGGTGTTTGAACATAACACACGGATCCTATTCGGCTGTATTTCATAATAACATCAGAAACCACTTAGATCGATTATCTTAGGACTAGAGATTTATTAGGGTCACAGATGATTGGGTAGATAAGAACGGAACAGTATTAGATGTGTGAAAATGGTAATTCTTGGGAACATAATTCGGGAAGACGCTGGGACACAAGAAAATCAAGTCCCTTTTCGCCTTTTTTGAGATGTGTGTTTTAAGCAAATGATAAAGGGATTTAGAAATCATAAAATGAGTAGATTGGAAAGCACAGCCAATTTCAAAAATCTTATACAATGAGATAAAAATGTGCTCAGTCATCTTACTGTCCTCAACTACCTGTCCCTATTAGGAATGACTTTGTCTTACAGAAAAAGTTTATATTGTTGCCTATTAGTTGCTGAAGAAAGATAGAAATGAGGGACACACTCATTTTGACAATGCCTGTTTTCATATTCATTATATATATATATATTCTATATATAGAAACCTAGGGACACTTTATCATTGCCAAAATCTGTGGAGAGCTTTTTAACCATTAAGATATCGAAATTAATGTATATTCTATTATAATACTGACAAGGAATATGTTTGGTGAAATAACCTTGGGTCACATTATGCCATTGTTTAGCCTTCATTAGAGAGAACACAGGTCACCAACCAGGTCCTTTTCTGGTCTGTGAAATAAGTGGGAAGGATGGATGGTGATTTTTAAGACTAGCTGGTACTCTGGGTAAGTGGCTAAAGACATAAGTATTCCATCTATTGTCTCAAAATAATTAAGTCGCAGCACACTGCTGGTGAAATATGCACATCTGAAATGAGTTTTAGAGTGTGTATTTACTCCAGGCTGACCCTGAATGTATTCTCAGTGTTTCTTCCTTTCTTTGGGTTGGGTATTTTTAATGTAGCTCACATTTTCCAGAGAACTGTGCCTCCTTTTTCTTTCTATTTTTATAGAGCTTAAGTAATTTTTTTTTTTTACAATTTCTGTTTGTTTCGTTATGCTTTAAAATGTCAGCACAAAATAAGTGTAAGAGCTACTTTTAAGGATCATTATTTTTCTAAATTAAATTTAAAACCTGTAAGCCCGGAGTTCATGGGATTACGGGGAGACCAGCTGTTCGGAGGCTGAATGGCGTCCCGAGAAGCTGCACGCGGCTCCATGTCTAAGAGCCACGGGAATCATGTTGGAGACAAAGACTGAAAACAAGAACCAGGAAATCAACACTCGAGTCTTTAAAATAGAGCGATTTAGCTTAATGGAATTAAAGAGTGGCCCAATAAGCAATCAATTCCTAAATTCTAAAATATAAAGGTGTTGCTTTTTAAAATACATATATGATCAATAGCTTCCATATACAAAAAAAATACAATCTTCATTGCAATTCATGACTTTTTACAAATGTATACACGTGTAGCAAACACCCAATCATGATATTATGTATCCACTATTACAATATCATACAGAATAATTCACCACTACCACCACCACTCCAAAAAAGAAAAGAATCTGTGTGTAAGGTGTGACGAAAATGGCATTTTACCTAATGTGCAACTATTCAACACTTCTACCCTATTTTAGCCCCTGGCAACCTCCGTTCTGTTTACAGAATGTCATAGAAGTAAAGTCCTGTGGAATGCAGCTTTTTTAGACTGCAGGGTTTTATTGAGTGATGTGCATTTAAGATTTGCCCAAGTTGTTTATGAGCTGATCGTTAATTCCTTCTACTGCTGAAGAGTATTCCATTCTATGGCTGTCCCACGGCGTGTTCATGTATTCACCAACTACAAGATACTTTAGTTGCTTCTAGCTAGTGTGAATGAAGCTCCTGGTAACATTTTGTCTGTTTTTGCAGAGTAATTGCTGGATCAGTTAGGGCGATAATGTTTAACTTTGTAAACACCTGCCAATGTGTCTTCTCAAGCGCTTGTACCACGTTGTACATCCACAAGCAATAGATAAGAGTCTTGTTGCTCTTATTGTTAGTTTTTCAGATTTTAGCCATTTTATAGGAATGGTGGTATCTGATGATCATTGCACTTTGCAAGATGCATCCCTGGTGCCAAGATGCTCCGTGTCTCTCCCCATGCGTTGCCGCCATTGGCTTGTCATCTTTGCATGCTCCTCTCTGGAACCTCACCTCTTTGGTGAAGTGTCTGTTCAGATCCTTTGCCATATTTTAATCTGCTTCTTTGTGTGTTCAAGATACAAGTCCTTTTTCAAATATGTTTTTCAAAGATTTTCTACAAGTCTTCAACTTGTCTATTCATTCTCCTAACAATGTCTTTCACAGGAAAGACATTTTGAATTGTCCTAACATCCAATTTAACCATGTTTTTTTTTCATGGATTGTGATTTTGGCATTGTATCTTAAAAAAAAAAAAAAAAGTCATAAAGCCCGCGGTCGCATTGATTTTCCTCCATGTTTTCTTCTAGAAGTGTTATAGTTGTGCATTTTACATTTTTGTTTCCTATCCTTTTTGAGATAAATTCTGTAAGGTATAATGTACATGTCTAGGTTAATGGTACTACATAGAGGTTTAATTATTAAACTATCACTTGTTGGAAATATTGTTTTTTTCTACATTGAGCTGCTTTGTGCCTTTGTCTCTTCATGTGTTTTTAATCACTGATGTTGACACATATTTTAAAATTTCTCAACATAGGAGTAATAGATTTAGACCAACTTCACGTTAAGCAAACAATTATTCATCCCAGCAGTGGTCCAGCCATTAAACAAATGACTGAAGTCTTACCATTTGCAACGGCATGTATGGACCTAGAGGATATCACGCTATGCGAAATAAGTCCGTCAGAGAAAGACAAATACCACATGATTTCACTTACATGTTGAATCCAAAGAACAAAATAAATGAATAAACAAAATTGAAACAGACTCATAGAGACAGAGAACAGACTGGTGGTGGCCAGAGGAGGGTTGTGGGGTGGGGGAGTGAAAAATGTGAAGAGATTAAGAAGTACCATTGGTCATCACAAAATAGTCCCAGGGATGTCAAGTACAGCATAGGGAATATAGTCAACAATATTGTAATACTGGACATATTAGAGGGAGCACTTTGTAAAGATACGGTTCTCTAACCTCAAAGCTGTCCACCTGAAACCAATACAAAACAATATTGAATGCAAACGGCAATTGAAAAATAAAATTAAAAAACGCAAACAAGAAAAGGAAGCTCTTCTGAATAAACAGCGACAGGTGGGGGGGACGCAGCTGAGAAGCGTCCCCGGTTTGGCCCATGCACGCAGTCCGGGAGAACCGGTGGCTCAGCAGATTCTGCGCAGCGTAAACCTCAGAAAGACTGAAAACCAGCCTGAGAAAAGTGTGACCAGCGGTCACAAGCCCTTCGCCATCATGGTGTGCGTCCGCCCTTTCTTTTTGCCTATGCTGCCCTCTGGAACGTAGCTGTGGCCACGCTGGGCCATGAGGACAAGGGCACACACTCTGCCCAAGAGCAGGTGAGCCCGGAACCACCCACCTCCACGGACACGAAGGACAACCTCACTAAGGCATTGTTATTTGGGAGTTTTTATCACGCTGGGCAAAATTTAATTCTTACTAATAAACCTACCCTCTCTAAATAATTAACTCCCATCCTTCAGGCACACGTGTGCGTGCACACACACACACACACACACACACATCTCTACTCCCAAAACGGAGTAGTTAACACGCCTTTCCCAGTCCTCCAAATACATAACATGTCCCAGGAAAGTCTAAAGACCACCTCTTTTTTTCTCCTTTTTAAATTGCAAAGCATTTTTCCAGGGTAGAGTTTCCTCTTCCCTTGTTTCCTTAAATTTCATCTCTTTGCTTCTTCTTAGCAGTTACGAAGACAAACTGATGAATCAGCACAGCCACCAGCGGCTACCTACTCCCACAGGGCCTTCGGGTCTCTCCAAAGGGAATGTGTGCCGATGCTCTGAATCTACGACACTGACTTGAAATGAAAATTTTCCTTCGTCCAACTTCAGATAACATCACAACTAAATCCTGGTCTAGTTTGTTGTTGTTGTTGTTGTTGTTGTCTGTGACCAGGAGGGGTTTTTATTTGTTTGTTTTCTTGTCTTGTTTTGTTTTTGGCTTAATCCCTTCACTTAAATTCTGGCCATGTAAAGAAGTCTTAAGTAGGTTTTCTTCTCCACCTTAAAAGTTACCCCTGCGTGACCCTGAACTTGCTACTGATGTAAGGACTTCATATTTCTCTCTAACTGGAGAGCTGCTGTCATTTATCATCCAAAGAGGGCTACTGTTGAAAGCAAAAGTACGTGCTCTTAATAACTACGGTGAGACCATTGACATGAACCAAGACCATTACCAGTGTGATCACTATATTTTAACCAACATAGAACTCGAGGGATGCTCTGCCCCCTTTCAAGGTTTGGAATTCCGAGTTAGGAAATACACCAAGCTCTTAGGAAGACAGTCATTGAGCCCTTTCTACTGCAGAGAGAATAAGTCCAATTAAATTTATTACCATACGGAATTACTTAATAGCCATTTATTAATATACCTGGCTAATTGTAATTGGGTGTGGGTGGGTCATCCATACACACTGGAGTCAGACTGAAGCCCTTCCCCCAGGATAACCCCACACTAGAATACTGCTAGATCAATTATAGGACTTGGTCCCCTTCTCGCTACAGCTCATGAATACCGCCTCAAGGTCATAGTGTATTTTTCATTTAGTCTTGTTGTTTTAAACAAACTCCTCTTTTTCTCTTAAATATCAGTTTGTTAATAAGGATAAATGACAATGAAAGTAAGATTTAGCTTTTATTAAACACTTACTGTATATCTGACCTTGTCCTTACAAAGTATGAAATGAACTGTTTGTTTACAGAAAACTGGGTGACATTTTGGGAAGAGAAGTCACTTGCTTAAGGACATAGAGATAATCAATGCTGAAGAAAAACTTGAGCCCAATCTGTAATACTCAATAACTGAGAAACATAAATGTTTATAAATGACCTTGTTTCTTGAAAGATTTTCAACAGTGTTATTGTAAGTTATTGACCTTCATTCACATTGTAAATACAAGCTAAGAAGCAGGGATAAGCTTAGAAATGATACACTCCACCAATAATTGCAGCTTTTCTTGTGTTGGGGTTGTCTTTCTCCAAATAATTATCTGTGGTACAAAAATAGGTCTAGAAGGTAGTTATTCATGTCTAATAGAACTCATGGGATTTTTAATGACAAAAGCATCTGTTGAAATTAGTATCACAAATCCTGAAGGTTTGTTTTGTTGGTATGTTTGTATTGATTTTTTAGAGAAAGAGGGAGGGAGAGAGATAGAAAGATGTAGGAGAGAAACATCAGAAACATCCATCAGCTCCCTCCTGCACACCCCCACTAGAACTTGAAACCCAGGCATGTGCCCTGACCTGGAATGGAACCGGGACCTGTCAGTCCACGGGACGGTGCTCCATCCACTGAGCCACACCAGCTGGGCACAAATCCTGAGTTTTAATGGCACCACAATTCTGAAGCAGAAAGGAACTTTCCGGAGGTAGTAGATTCAGTCACAGCACCCTCAGCCTTTCCACATCAGGGCCTCTAGCTGCAGATGGACACCAGCGTATGGACACCTAATATGCATGTCAACATTTTTGCTAATGAAGAAATTAACAGTCATAACATGATTTAATCACAAGTTGACTTAATCTTTCATAAGAGAAAAAGACATGGATGCAGATGCTGATGAGTTTTGCAGAGGGCGTCTAAGAAGGTTCCCTCTGCCCTTTCCGGAGGTCGCCTGCGGGCCAGACATCAGTGTTTAACAGAACAGAACATGACCTCATGACTCCACTGATTCCTAACTTTGCGAACTGCAATTAGAAAGTTACATAGAGGTCCATGGAATACAAGCTGGGCCTAGGTCACCTACAGTTCAGCAATGTACACAAGGAAAGGTACAAGGAGAGAGGCCTTCTGGAAGACTAAAATCAACAGGAGCCGTATCCGAGGGCAGTTAGGGTCCCTATAGGCCACCTGGCTCTGCAAGATGCTTGAACATTTCCAATCCCCTCCAGTTATTCTGGCTCGAATTGTTTACTTCCAGGGGCGTAGGGTCATTTCTTTGCCTCCCCTGCGGCATCTCTTGGGTGGAGGGTGGGGGAGGGGCTCCAAGTGGAGCTGCGCATGCGTTTCCATCCGTGCACAGGAGGCCTGTCCCATCCCACTCGGTTCTTAACACATTCTTTGGAGAAGCTCAAAACCTCACAGGAAGAAAGAAAAGAAAGTGGGAAAAGGAATAACAGAGGAAAAAATCCCAATTCTTTTCCAAAGTAGGCTTTGAAAAAATATCTTGACTCTAAAAATGGATACAGCCCTGGCCAGTTTGGCTCAGCGGTTGGAGTGTCGGCCTGCGGTCCGGAGAGACCCGGGTTCGGTTCTGCTAAGGGCACGTACCTCGGTTGCAGTTTGTCCCCGGCCCTGGTTGGGTCGTGTGGGAGGCAGCCACTCGATGTGTCCCTTTCACGTCGATGTTTCTCTCTCTCTCCCTCCCACTCTATCTGAACAAAATATTGAAAAATGTCCTTGGGTGAGGATTAAAAAAAATAAAATAAAAATAAAAATGGACACAACGCTACTTTCAGAACTTGTTAGGAAAGCATGTTTATTGCAACGGAAAAGAAAGAACGAAAACTGCACAGGAGCTAACACTGGGGATATGGAGGAAACATTGCACCTGTAACGTCTTACCTGGGCGGCTTGTTTTTCTCACCTGGAGGAATAACAGAAAAGAGTACAGAGTCTTTAAATATTGATATTATTAAAAATCCACAAAGGCCCTCTTTGTAAACCAAAGAAAATGAGACAGGCTTTGAAGTTCTGTTTACTACTGAACCCTAGAAGCCAATGCCTGCCAGTGCAGTTCACTGGTGTCCCCCACGTGCCCCAAATAGAGGCGGGGACACGAGCACACACACAGCCCTTCCTTGTAAAATGCGGGAGTTTCAGAACTGGGCTGGAGCTTGGGAAGCCATTAATCCAGGCTGCTTGTTCTGCACAGAAGGGACCAGGGCCCGCTCGTGGCCCCACCACCTGTGACACAAAAACAGATTGAGACTTTATTTCTTCAAGATCCTAAGATCTGAAATGCTTACAATGGAGGGTGGAGGTTGAAAATGTTTAAGGAGAACCATGGAACTTGTTCATGCTCTCGGTTCTACAAGTTATACTGAAAAAGGAACCAAAGCTAATTGCACCCCAGTTTTTTGTGTGTTTTTTTTTGTTAGACACGAGTAAGCAGGTCACTTGAAATTCAACACGCAGAGAGAATAGTCTTTGAATCTCTGCCACACAGATTCCAGTTGTCTCGCATCTTGTGTCTTATAAGGGATGATCTTCTAATTCCTTAGATGGTTTCATTTCCAAGTTTATTTCTAAATCAAGTGCCTAATTTTCTGTCCTCCCATTATTCAGGAAAGTTTACAGTGGGCACTTACTGAGTCCCAGCTGGGAACAGACTATCACAGTGCAGTATGGGAAGCCTTTCCATCAGGAGCGATGGGAGTGAAATATGGATCCTCCTCAAGTTCAAGGCCCTCTTAGGAAAAAGGGATGATGTGGTCTGTGGTCACAGAGCATAAGAGCTCCAGCCCCAGTTTGGCTCGTGGTGGATTAATGACTCCGAAAGCATATATGATAGCAGCGGACATCATAAGGGAGCAGTGCTTGAAAGATGAGTTGAAGCTAGTTTTTATTCACAAAGAAAATGAAAAGAATAGAATGCAGTAAGATACCAAAGGAAGGCAATGGAATGAATGCAGAATTAATTTTGCCTGAAGAAAGGGCATATTTCAGTAAGTAATCATATTATAAATTGCAGGGGAAAATAGATAAAGATATTTAAATTCTAAAAAAGAAACAAAGAAAGACCAAAAGTTAACTCAGAGGGCAAGAATACAATTTTTAAAAATGAGATTGTAGGATTTTATTTTGGGAGCATTAGTTCATAAATAGGGTGTTTTGTGTGTATGTGTGTGTGTGTGTGTGTGTGTGTGTTTTCTTTATTGATTTTAAAGAGAGAGGAATGGAGAGAGAGAGAGACAGACAGAAACATTGATAAGAGAGAACATCAATTGACTGCCTCCTGCATGCCCCCCACTGGAGATTGGGCCCAGAACCTGAGCATGTGCCCTGACCAGGAATGGAACCACCGACTTCTTGGTGCATGGGTTGACGCTCAACCACTGAGTCACACGGACCAGGCAATGAGTTTGTTTGTTTGTTTGTTTGTTTGTTTGTTTGTTTGTTTGTTTTTAATCGTCGCCCAAGGACATTTTTTTGGCATTTATCTTTAGATAGAGTGGGAGGGAGAGAGGGAGAAAGAGAGAGAGAGAAACATCAACATGAGAGAGACACATCGAGTGGTTGCCACCCACACAACCCCAACCTGGGCCAGGGACAAACTGCAACCGAGATACGTGCCCTTAGCAGGAACCGAACCCAGGACCCTCTGGTCCATGGGCCGACATTCTAACCGCTGAGCAAACCAACCAAGGCATTTTGGTTGTTTTTTTTTAAAGAAGAGATTTGCAGTCATTTTTATAGAATAAGGTGTCAACCATCACCTTGGGAAAGGTTGAATGGGCAGGAAATGTCTCCCGCACAGGGATACAGACAACTCGTCTTTGCTAACAAGTCACTGCCGGTCTTGCAGGAGAATGCAGTGTTCTACAGACTTGTCTAAAACAATGCTCTTAGTCTCAGAACTGTGTCGTTTGATATACTGGATATATTTACTTTTTAATTAAATTTTCTTATCACTGCAAACTGTTAATAGAGAGACATCTTGTCTTAAAACAAGGCAAATCTAGAGGAGATAATGCAGATGTGTTTACCAGTACCATTTACAGCCCTGGAGATGACATAACAGATGGTATTTGAGATACAATTTTTGGTCTACATTGGCGAAACTGAAAATTAAATATCTTTCAGGCACTTTTTATAAGAAAAAGAACATAAAACCTTTTCCACTCCTCCCTCCCTCTCTCCCTCCCTGCCTTCCATCTTTCTTTCTCTTGTTTCAATGTTACAACTTTCTATTTAAAGTGTTAGATGGTTTATCTGTACTCTAAAGCTTTTCTCACACTTTACTTTTCATATTTTGAACTTTTGTTATTCTTTGGCAGTGGTAGTGATCAAGTTCTCCTTGAAAACCACTGAAGTGTTTTGCTAAATTAACTCAGAACTCTCCTTGCTTACAATGGATTCTTCTTCTTCTTCTTCTTCTTCTTCTTCTTCTTCTTCTGCTTCTGCTTCTGCTTATGCTTATGCTTATGCTTATGCTTATGCTTATGCTTATGCTTATGCTTAGAACATTTTTTAATTAAATTTATTGGGATGACATTGGTTAATAAGATCATATATTGCATGTGTGCCCACCCAAAGTCAAATCATCCTCTTTTAACCCCAAACCCTCTTGCTTCTGGTAACCACCATACTGTTGTCTGATGCCCTTTTCTTTATATTCGAAACTCTTCCCACAGCAGATAACCTTGAACTCAGGTCGTATTCATGGCATATTAATCACATGTTGATGTTGAATGCTCTAGTAGAGCCAACGCCTTGTAATAAACATTGAGCATGTCCAGTTAGGCATAAAATTTAAAGCTGGAGATGACTAATCCCTGAGGTTCTAACACCTGAAGAGTTTTATTTTCCAGATAATGTTTAGTATGGGGTAGATGTATTAACTTGAGTTTGTTTCTATATTGTGAACATATTATCCATGAGACCTATTAGTTTTTTGGAATGACATGCTTCAGGGTCCTTTGTTCAGTGCAGAAGGATACAGTATCTTGTTGGCCTAGACATGATCAGATAGTAAATATCTCCATGAGTTTCTCCAAATGTTATATTCTGCCTCTACTCACAGTGCAAAATCAATGTAGCTTTAGAAAATAAATAATATTGCTATAAAGTTATTGTGACTTTGTTTTCTGGCCTTTTAAGTTACTTATACATTCAGCAATAGATGTGGTTTAAAAGTCTAATGGCTGTGTTAGGTTAATGTTTTCCTGGTCAGTGAAGGAATTAGCCAACTACAATTTTTTATAAGTAAAGTGAAAATACATTTTACTGCATTGGTTTCCTGACCACACTGTTAAGACTGAGTTATATTTCCAGATTTGTGATAGTGATAGAAATAATAAGGGGAATGAAATTTCTGATACTCTGCTTAGATAGCAAATAATTTTAATTTTGTTAAAAAGATTTAAAATCAATGACTAATAGTTGGGCTTCATAAGGACAGGATCTTTAATGTGATGTATACTGTTTTTTAATTCTTACTAAGAAATAGAATATACATCTCAAAGCTTCTCCAGGTCAAATAACTAGATGTGGTCCAAATTCTAAAACGTACTGAGCTTTTTGATCCTAGAACAACATTCCGTATTCATACAATCCTGGGGAACATGGAGGAATTACTGTGTTAGGCAAAAGAAAAGCAAATACACAAAGCAAATCCTGCAATGAAGACCTTAGCGGTGTTTAAAACCCCTCCCTCCTCCAGGTGGAGGCAGTAGGGTAGCTGAATTTTTAAAATAAGAAAACGTGAAAGTAGTATGGTGAGCATTTCTTTCTGGAAAATTCTCTCGATACGTGACTTTCTGGACTTTTTGTCTCTTCCATTTGCCAGCTGGGGTGGTATAGTGCCTGTCCCCTGCCTCTCTTCCGCCGGAGGCTGGCCCGCCGGAGGCTGGCCCGCAATGATCGCTGTCAAATAATGACACGAGAGGCTTCCAGTCAAAGCAGTTAATAACTGGGGGAGCGACAAGGCCCTCACAGGGCTGTGTTCATCGCCCCAAAGCGGTCCCTCTCGCCCCGCGCCACCCCCACCCTTCGACATGCCCCAACTCCCTGCTCCAATCCCAAGCTCCTGCCCCCAACCCCGCTACCCCGCTCCCCGCAATCCTGCAACTGCACCGTCCTCCTAGCGCCCAGCGAGCCCAGGCTGCAAAGAATCTACTGGCCGGGGGGAAGAAGCCTACTGGAAAAAGCAAACAATCCAGAGCTCCGCAGAAGGCAGCGGGAGACGGAGCCGAGCCCTCGCCCCCGCGGGCTGCGCGGCGAGCAGGTGCGGGGCGGCCCAGCCAGCAGAGGGTTAACGCATCATCACAGCCATTAGAGGGAAAAGTTGCGGCGCAGCAGCCCGGCGAGGTCCTCCGCCCGCCCCGGCCCACTCTCCACTTCCAGGGCTGGCGCGGCGTGGAGGGAGGGCAGTGAGCACGCAAGCCCGAGCCGGCTGACGTGGGCCGAGCTGCCAGGTAGCGGGACGCAGCAGCAGGCGGCGGAGACACTCGCGCTGCCCGCGGTCTGCACCGGCTCCCGCCCGGCCGCGGCTGCAGCTCGCCCGGCGCCGACCCCACGCCCGTCCCGCCCCGCCAGCCGGGGATGTGCGCAGCGTCGCGCCGGGGGCTCTGAGACCGCCTGGGCACGGTGGCACCCCTGTCTTTTAGGGTTTTTGGTGGTTGGCTACACTGATGTGACCCCCCCAACCCTTTTTTTTTTTTTTTTGGAATGATGGGGATCTTTTTGGCGTATGTTGGATTTGTCTTCTTTTCTGTTTTATATGTGCAGCAAGGCCTTTCTTCTCAAGGTAAGTCTGGCAAATAGGCATGTGCTTGTGGCGTGTGTGTGTGTGTGTGTGTGTGTGTCCAGGCAGATGTGAGATTCCTAGCAAGTGACAGCGGAATGCTGTTCCGTTCGGCATTTTCCTTTAAAGTTGATTCAATGGTAGGCATGCTGGATTTGAAAGCAAATCTATTTGGTGCCTGACAGTGAGGTAGGTCGCTCGGTGAGCAGAAACACGGGTGTGCGTGTGTGTGTGTGTGTGTGTGTGTGTAGGGTGACCACTCATGCATACATAATCATCGCAAACAAACAGGGACTCTCCCTGGCCAGTACTCCTGCTCCAGTGGAGGCAGAATGGGTTTAGAGTTTCTTTTTTTCTGGGTCCCTGTGACTTCGTTTGCATGCGTGTTTATCAAAGGACAGACTCCTCGGAGGACCCATCAAAAGGCACGACTTGCGTTCCAACCAGCCGGCAGCCTGCTGAATCCGTCGTTAGGACCTCGCAGGCTGCAGGGCTCAGATCAGCACCATGAACAGATCTCACGGGGCTGCCAGACTGCATCACTCCGGAGGCACCAACGCACCTCCTCCTTCCCCCCGGAACAAAACAGTCCTTTTCCCATCAGAACGTCTCCTTCACGTCTCCCCTTCGCTTTGGGTATAAACGCAGTTCCATTTCAATGGGGAGCATGTGGGATTCCATGATATTGTGGAAAGGGATGCGGATGGTGGCTCTCCTTAAAAAGTAGCGGGAATGTGAGTGCATGCACCCTGAACCAGACCTGCAGCCCTCTGGTCCCCCTCTCTGTGCATGTGCACACAGCCAGCCCCACGTCTCTCTACCACTACTTCTGGGAGCCACCAGCTCTTCCCAAAGTGTCCCTGAGACCAGAGTAAAAACAACCATCCAGAGCATTTCATGCTAAAGAAATGCCTTTGGGGAAAAGGGAGCATCTTTGTCGGGTTTGCTGTGATTCTTATAAACTAGCAGGGTCAAAGTTGGTCATGAAAAGAGTGGGGGGGTCTCCCTAGTGGCTTCACGAAGATCTTTAATCCAGGTGTGTGGTTCTTCGTCCCAGGCTATGTGACAATTCACAGTGCAGTGGCTTGATGGGAACACTTGTGAAGGTGCGTTTGGAGAGAAAGAACTAGATCTAGCTTAGCAAGTGTGTGACTTGTTCCACTCTGTGGCCTTTGAATCCCAGCTGCTAATTGTTTTGATAAATCAAGAATGTGCATTTCGACAGGTGAGCATGACCCGTCCTCAATCACATGAAACACCCAGTTGCCATAGATTGGTTAGAAACTTGGGGGCAAGAGGCTGTCCTCATACATCAACTTGACAGATTTGTCTAAAACGCACCTCACCGAATCCCAGTAAATGCTGGGGACTGCTGCAATCTGACAAAGATTTGTTTTGCCTCTAACTGAGCAGCCTGGCTAACAGGGGGAGTTATTGGCAAGCTTGTTAGGGTTTCCATTACCCAGACTTGATGGACAGCACCGTGATTTGGGCATTATACCAAAAATAAGACAGGCGAGAGGCAAAGGGGGTGGGGAGCCAGGGAAAGTACAGGATGTCATAGAGGGGTTTTAGTTCTTGATTGTTGTTATTATTATGTGTGTGTGTGTGTGTGTGTGTGTGTGTGTGTGTGTGTGCAAGAAAAATGTGGGGATTTCTTCAGGAAAGAGAGCTGGCAAACGTGATATGGGTATTCTAAATGGATGCGTTTCTGTTTTACAGCAAAATTCACTGAGTTTCCGCGCAACGTGACCGCGACCGAGGGGCAGAATGTGGAGATGTCCTGCGCTTTCCAAAGCGGCTCGGCTTCCGTGTACCTGGAGATCCAGTGGTGGTTCCTGCGGGGCCCCGAGGACCTGGAGCCCGCGGCCGAGGTGGCGGGTGCGCAGGTAGGGGATCGGAGTTGCGTGGCCCTCACGCCCCCTGCGTCTGTCCCACTTACTGCCTGCGTCCTCTGGGTCTCCAGACGGGGGTCCGTGGGCCACGACGCGGGCTCTCTTGTCCTGAGTGAGACCCAGGGACTCCAGGGGGTGAGCCGGCCTGTGTCCTGGGGACTCGAGTTTGAAACGAAGGAAGAAGCTTGTGAGTCTTTCCAGTTAAACCTGGGAAGGGCCTCCTATCGGTACTGGTTGTCCAGATGCCCCGATGGACTCCAGTGTTGATCCTTCCCGGGGACACCAGCCATCTCCGGGACCTTGGGGTGGGGTGTCGAATTCTGTGGGTGTCTCCACCCACCTCCCCCACGTCTGTGATTGGCAGAAGAGGTTAATGAGAGTGAAGTGAGGCTGAAGGGGGGAGGGGAAGGGAGAAGGGGAGAAGGAGGGGTAGAGGGGAGGAGAGAGGGCGGGAGGGAAGAGAAAGGGGGTGGGAAGGGAGTGAAGGAGGGGACCAGAGGCCACTGGAGAACAGAGGAAAGAGAAGGGGGGTGCGGGGTGGGGGTGAGGCTGGAGGAGGGAAGGAGGGAGGAGAAGCAGAGGAGGAGGGAAAGGGGGGCCAAGGGGAGAAGAGACAAGAAGGCACAGGGGTCAGAGCGCAGACTGGAGACCGAGTTCAGCAAAAGAGGCAGCAGACGGGTCGGGGCTGTCGGGCGAGAAAAAGAACATCTGTCCGTGAGACCCCAGGGACTGGACGCAGGCCTGGCAACCACGCAGAGCCTCGTCCCTGCAAACTTCCACCCGCACGCGCGCGCGCCTCGCCCTTCCTTCCCTCCCAGGCCCCTGGCGACGGGGATCCAGCCCAGAGCGCGACCGGCAGCGCCCCCGCGCGGTGGTGGCCCGGCCTCGCCAGCCCGGTGGGGCCGTGCTCCTCTCTCCGCTCAATCAGCGCCGCGCCCCTGAAATGCTTCAGCGACAAGGGCCGCCTGCGGGTCGGGCTGGGGCCGCCCGCTCCCGGGGCTGAGCTAGTCTCCTTCCCCGCAGGTGGAGCTCCTGCCCGACCGAGACCCCGACAACGACGGGACCAAGATCAGTGTGAGTATCACGGGGACCGACGACAGGGGGCGCGCGCCTTTGTCCACGGCCAGGCAAGCCCAGGGCGAAAATTAATACGTGTCAGGTTTTTCATGTATTGTCCTGATATTAAGCCTTTTAACTTATTGTTCCTGAAAAAGGCAATTCTGCAAACGCAGGCTGAGAGCCGGTGTCTCTTACCTCACTGGGTGCATAGACATTGAAAAGGATTTAGAGCTGGTACGATGAAATTATTTCAATCACAGTAACGTTTAAACGGGTACTAGAGAATCGTTTTGCTATCACAAGAGGTGCGTGGCTTTTTTTTTTTTCTTGTTGGCTTTTTAACAGCTACATAACTGTAAGAGTAGACAGCTATTGTCCATTTAAGATTATGTCAATAACTAACCTTTAATAGGAGGCAAAACAGTCACACATGAATATAAAACCAAAAGCCAATAGAAACATAAAAACATAATTGAAGAGGTTATCTTATTAAAATATAGAGATATATTTCACATTTCTACTTTACTGGTCATTACTCTTCATATTTGTGTGTGAAATCAGAAAAAGACAATCTGAAAATTTTATTTTTTTTACTCTTCCTCAAATGAAGCCACATAGAATCATTAACAGAACTGCTTCACATGTCGATAAATAGTAAACAAGTTTTCATCGCTAGAAATGAAATAATTATATAATAAGGAGGTGTGCTAAGTATAAATACATGTTAGATATATTTTAGATGTATATTAGATATATACATTAGAAATCTAAGAGACCTACATTTAAAAGGAAATGTATTCTGAGGCTTTTACAATAGCATAAGGGGGTATAAGGTTGGAATTACATAACAACCAAAAGTATAAATATATATTGTACTAATAGAATCAAATTCTATAATCTAAATGTATAATCTCAAAATGGAAGAAAATATCAGACAAAAGATGTAAAGCAGAAACTCCAATTTGTATTCATAAACTCACTGACTTTTTAGAATATTTCAATTCAGTTATTCTTATATCACAGAAGCCGTTGTCCTCAGACTGTGCTAGAAAAGCTTTATTGGTACGATCGATTGTTGACAATATTTTTCCTTAGATATTTCATTTTTCATACACACGTAATTGGACAGATTGTTTAGTGAGGAGTCCTCTTTCACGCCTCACTTGTCAAACCTTCGAAGACTAGTAGTGCGAACAGCCTCCCACCCCGGACCTAGGGAAGTCCTGCAGTCAGACCCGCAGTCCTGGGAAAAACTGCTAACAGGGTCGTCTATGCCAACAGTTCACAGCATCCAGCACACTGGGAAGAGTTCTAGACACGCCCTGGCCGGTTTGGCTCGGCGGCTGGAGCGTCGGCCTGCGGACCAGAGAGTCCCAGGCTCAGTTCCCGCTAGGGGCACGTACCCCGCCCCCCCAATAAAAAGAGAAAAACAGTTCTAGACACAGATTGCGGTAGAAATTAATTTGTTCCCAGTTTACCCACTGTGTGACCTTGAATGTGTCCTAAACCAGCAGCTGCTAACTTGGAATTTCCAGGAGAGCTGTTATCAAATCCTGACAGGGGCTTCCCGCCCTAGAGAAGCAGGCAGTGTGTCCGCATCGATCCGAGGGAGAGCACGTCCCGAAAGCTCCTCGGAAGATTTAACGTGCAGTCAGTGTCGAGAACCACCGGCCCGGCTCCCCTGTGCCTCAGTTTACTCTACTGTAAAATGGGATAATAACAAGTGCTCAGGTTTCTTAGCAGATTCAACTAAGACTATATTTGAAGCTATCAATTTCCATTCTTTTATAGTATTACAGTACATGTAATTTTTCATACACCTGCATACTTATGGTTATCTCTTCATGTAAAAAGCAGATGAACACCTGCCACATTTTCATTACTTCTGGCCATTTGAAGGTGTAAAAGTCCGTTTCGGTCTCCGTCGCTTCTTTTCTCTTTTCAACATCATCCAAATTCTTACATTCTGAATGTCTCATGATATTCATCATAATTCAGTCATGGATAGTATATAACGTGTGTCCCATCTAATATGTGATACACATCCATAAGCATCTTTATCAAACTGTTTTGATAAAGATGCTTATGGATGTGTATCACATATTATATAGAATTTTATGTATTATACATAACCACACACATGCAATCTTGCGATTAATCTGGCCTGAAAACTATCAGAAGAAATGAGCGAGCCCATTTCAGTTCTGAAAATCAAAGCAGTGGTGACTTCCGGCAGCACAGACTCAGCGATGGCAGGGCTGTGTGCTCCGAGCCACAGGATCTCAGGTGACACAAATCTGCACCCTGAACATGCCGCCCCGTGCCCCGAGGTCAGAGTGTACAAAAAACTGAGAAGAAAAGTCTTTCGGATCCGAGTCTGCTTTGTCCGCACCTTTAACAGTCTTTCCGGTGTGGGGATAAAGCACATTCTCAGTTAAACTCACTGTTGGTCACAACCACCCATACGGTACCTTAGTGATTTCTTGGAGTCGGACCCCACAGTGAAGAAAAGAGGCTGTGTAATTAAACTCTAGGCTTGACTTCCTTAGGTCCATGCTCATTCCGCTGAGTAACCAGGCCAATCCCATGTTTGGGAAAGGCACCGCTGTCACCAGAACCTGGACTGGGGACCGTGTAGCTCACAGAGCCTGGCGCCGGCTGGATTGAACTAGTATCCCATGATCGGCGAAGCCAGTTGACTAGGATAAGTAAGAACTTCGAGATGTCACCGTTGAGACCGTAGAGAGCTCTTTGACCGTGGCCATTGAGACTGTCGTTTTCCAACATGAGCAAGCTCGGGACAAAGTATGAGCGCACGATCCTTTGAAGTAGCCCTTGGTTGATTGATTCTTTTTCCTGCCATTTTTCAGACAGTGAAGGTCCAAGGCAACGACATCTCCCACAAGCTTCAGATTTCCAAAGTGAGGAAAAAGGACGAAGGCTTGTATGAGTGCAGGGTTACAGACGCCAACTACGGGCAGCTCCAGGAGCACAAGGCCCAGGCCTACCTGAAGGTCAACGCCAACAGCCACGTGCGGAGGGCGCAGGCCTTCGAAGCCTCGCCCATGTGGCTGCAAGACATGAAGCCCCGAAAGAATGTCTCGGCGGCCGCCCCCAGCAGCATCCACAGCTCTGCGAACCAGCGACTGCCCCCCACCTCCAGCCCTCAAGCGGTAGCCAAAATCCCCAAGCAAAGTCCACAATCAGGTATGGAAACCCATTTTGAGCCTTTCATTTTACACTCACAACCCCTCCCCACCAGGACCACTGGTCAGGTAGAGTAGACAGAGTCATGTGTGACGGTGTTTATCGGAGACCTAGCTGAATTGACATCATGGTGAGAGGAGACACAGAGGCCTGAGGCTGGCTGTCACAGGAAGTGTCACCTGCCCCGTTAGCTGCAGGCAGGCAGAACTTCCCGTCCAGGGGATCCGAGAGCCGAACTTTCATGTGTTCACCTTCTGTATTTACACGTTACAAGGACAATAAATCATGTGATATTGGTGGCATTATAAATGCATGCTCGTTTTCTCTACAGATTGATGGATCCATAATGTCCCAAATTAAGAGACTTTTCCTTCATCAACATGTAAATGAGAGCAGGGACCCCACACCTTCAGCGACCCGTAGCTTTAGGCAGGACTGTGCTCCAAGGGTTTTCGAGGTTGGAGGAGAAACACCAGCTGCCTGTGACGGAAGCTTGGCAGGAATGGCAGGAAGTAGCAGAGATAAGGCGACCCTGTAAATGGGCCTTCACTGCCCGTCCAGAAGCATAGTCACCCATTTCCAGTCAGCTGTGCAAGTTAAAGCCCTTCTGAATAGCATTGGTTCGTGCGGTCGTTCAGCCGGTGGAAACCAGTTTCAACCTCGACGTGGGGCAAGGGCTTCTTGGGACGAGCGGGCCTTCAACCGCCCCGCGGATGCTCTGCATTTCACGCCAACACTGGACGCAATGCTCTAGGGAGGAGGGGGCACACACATATGCATCGCTCCTTAAGTTTTTCCCTTTACTGTTTATCATCGAAACATGATTGCCACTGGCATTGGTCGTAGACAGTGCTGTCGCTGACTTTCCAGGTCTCTTTAGCCATTCAGTGTTTAAAAATCTGGCCCTTTCATCAGGGTAATGACATGTACGTATATATATTTTCTTATATCTTAGCTCGAGCTTTCAATCCTTTCTTGTGAACAGTACTTTTAAAATAATGTGTGCCAACCTGGGTTCCGTCTTTATGCTTCCTGTGCTAATGGGTGTGTTTATGGGGAGCCCCACTAAGCTCGCTGTGGCTTTGCAACTGCACCGCAGTGGCGGTGAGCGACCGTCCCGGCACGCCTTGGTCAGGGTTGTCCGCGTCAGTCTGATGAACAGCAGCCTTGCCCTCCCTGGAGTTCAGTTTGCGTGGCTTTGTCTCCTTTTCCTCTTTATGTCTCTTGTTTTCCAAACTAAAGAATGAACCATACCATCTATATTTATATATGTTTATATGTATGCATATACATATATAGCACACACACATATAGATGTACTTGATGGTTATCATTTTTGCAGCCATTATTTGATAAAGATTTAATAACTTTGGAGGCATTGTCCCCCCCCTTTCATGCTATCCAAAGAAGAAGGCAGACACTGAATGCAGAGTTACAGAGTAGCCTCCACAGTTTATGACCCAATTAGAGAAACCTCCAAATCATGGCAGTGAAATTATTCATCCATGTAGGCTATTCCAAGCTAGATATCAGAAATCCATACTGTGGAATAAAATCAAACATTTTATTCCCTATTCCCGTCGAGGATTTTAAGCATAAAATAAAATGTTCTACCTATTTATAAACTATTTACTTTTGATTATATAATGTACTCTAGAAATGTCTGCTTTATTTTAATATATCTTTTCTCATTTTAGTATTATGATTGGAGCTAAATGCTAAACTCTAGAGATCTTCCAACAACTTTCAAATGAAAACCACCCTCATTTCTCACCCCTCTACCAGGCTCACTCATTGCTTTTTCTAGAATAAGATGAACAGAGAGAAAGAACTCAGTCATGGAAGCTACATTCCCTAAAACCCTTGTTCACTAAGCATTATCTGCTTATAACAGAGATTAATCGGACATATCAAAATTTTTCACTACTATTTTTTTCTACCAGTGCACACTGGAAAACATGTTTTATACTTGTGCCATCTTCTAACTTCTAGTTCAGAAGCGGGGTGTCCAACCCCCCATTCTTTCCATGTGCAAGTGTCTAGGCTCGCACAATTCTTGTATAAAACGCAGGATCTGGGATGGATATCTATTATATTCACTGTAATACCCATATCCTGATTTATTATTTCCCTTTATAATTTTTCAGGTTCTGTTCAAATAAAGCTGATTTCAGTACCCATGCTTTATTTATTCACCCTCCATTCATTCACATCTCCAGTTCTGATTTCTTTCAGGACAGCCAGGCTAGGGTCACTATTGTCCCTCAGTATTTCTCCGCATGTATGTCCTGTAAGCACCGTGGGAGAGTAGAGAGGACTGCACACGTGTTGACACTCCACCCACGGAGAGGTGGCCCCTCTTGCCCCCAAGCTCCCTTCCTGGGCTGGCCTTGACCACTTTGACAAGAAGAGGTGACGTCATACTGTGCAGGTGACGCTAGGCTCAGTGCAGACCGGCCTTTGGGGAGGACGGACACCTCTGCTGGGGCCTCTTAGGAGCCAGCAACCTTTGAAGAAGTGCCCGTCCTTTGCTCTGGCCGGTTTGGCTCAGCGGTTGGAGCATCGGCCTGCGGACCAGAGAGTCCCAGGTTCGGTTCCCGCTAGGGGCACGTACCCAAATAAATAAAGAAATAAGAAGTGCACCTCCTTTGAGGTCACCTTACAGAGCAAAGCCGCACACCCGCCAGCCTCGGCCTTTAGCCCCAGCTGCGACTTCATTGCACTGTGACAGGTCCCAAGTGGGCACCGCCCCTGAGCCAAGCGACACGGACTCCTGGCAGATCACGGCCGAGGGCTGCCCTCCGGCACTCGGCTCTCGGTGATTTCTCTCACAGCAAGAGAATATCGGGCCAGGCCCCTGCACCCAAATGTTCAAAACTAAATGTGTTATCTTAGCTTCTGGACCAAAACACAAGTGTGTGTCCTCTGGTGTTCCCAAATTCTTCTAACAGCAAACATCGTCCCAGTCACAGGTCTTGTGGAACCTTGAAAATGTTCTTGAAACCTCTTCTTCGGTCAGTGGCCACAAGGAATCAGTCATCGGGTCGACTAATCGTCTTTCCGAAATATCCTGGAACAAGGGGCATCTTTTCTGTGCCATCAGTAAGGACTCGGTCCTCAGCACGGCCTCTTCACTTTCGCGCCTGTCCCCACAGCTCCGTGCCCGTCTCCCCGCTACTCAAGGAGCAGGTCACACAGAGCAGTGTCCACTGATGGGCTCTCCAAGCACCTTCACCGACGGTCAGGGTCTAGTTTCCAGCCCTGTTTCTCTGTCCCGGGTCCTTAATCCTCACACACAGTCCTCTGCGCGGTGTTTCCTGGACGTCTGCAGATACGTGCTTGCTTCTGTCACTTTGGAAATGCCACTTTCCTCACTTGCTGAGGCAACTTCTTCCAGAAGCTCTCTGCCGCCGTCATGGTCAGAGCGACCGTTTCCCGGCGGGTCTCCAAGGCAGCTGGTCTGTGCTCACTTTGGGGTCATCCTTGTGCCTGGTAGCAGCTTTTTCTTGGGAATTTTCTCCGTTCAGTGTTGGGAGTCGCACATCGGGGACGCCTCCGGGTGGCGGGCCAGGCAGGGTAGCCGGTCTCCCTGAAAGAACGTCTTGGCTGTCTGCCCTGGCCGGTTTGGCTCAGCGGTTAGAGCGTCGGCCTGCGGTCCAGAGAGACCCGGGTTCGGTTCCCGCTAAGGGCGCGTACCTCGGTTGCAGTTTGTCCCCGGCCCTGGTCGGTCGTGCGGGTGGCAGCCACTCGATGTGTCCCTTCACGTCGATGTTTCTCTCTCTCTCTCTCCCTCCTACTCTATCTGAACAAAATATCAAAAAAAAAGTCCTGTTTGAGGATAAAAAAAAAAAAGAACGTCTTGGCTGTCAACATGACAGGTCGCCCTTGGATTTACGTGCCCACGCCAGGTGGAGCTCGAGTTTGGCGGGGAAAGGGAGAGACAGAGAAATGGTGTATCTCCGCTGTTCTCTTCTTTGTCTTGTCATTATATCCATACGTAGTAGCCCACTCTTCCAAGCTGATCAAGCTGTCACAAGAGCGTAGTGCACATGACCGAGGCCAGACTCAAGCTTGAGAATAGCCCATGTCCCAGGACTTCCTGCAGCACGTACTGGATCAAAACCTGGGTTAGAACCACAAACAGGCACCTCTGTAAGCAGTAGATTAGGAGAATCATTAACACAGAAAAGTTCCTATGGGTGAGAACACCAATCATTTCATCCTTTACTATGAGGGGTGTGTGTGTGAGTGTGTGTGTGTGTGTGTGTGATGCCACCAAACACTTTCGTAGAAACGGGTCCCCGCTGGGCTCTCTCCCTGCGCCGAGAGGGACTTTGGCGGGGCGGTCGGTGCACTGCAGGACCGCAGCTGGCTCTGTCAGAACACGGGCCACGGTCAAGCGGTAGCATGTTCCCGCACGCGGCTCTGTGCGGGGCCTCTGGTCACCCAGCAGGAATGCTGATTCTCTCCGCTCTGAAATACGGTTACTGTTTCCACAACGACGCGCCCCTGAGCTGGAGAGGCAGCTGCTGCAGCAGCTGCTGGAAGCCAGAGCCCCAGCCCCGCCGCCGAGCAGGGCAGGCGGCCAGCCCGGGCCAGGTGTGGCAGAGATGCTCTCCAAACAGGTCCAAGCCGGTGCAGAGGGAGATCAGGGGCCGAGGGCTGGCAGGAGCTGTCTCCTGGTCGCCAATGCAAGGACACGGGTTTCTGCGCGGAGGGAGTGAGCCGGGCGAGTAACTCAGACCTTACGGTTGACTTTGATTTAAACGATCCACCTTGGCTGCGTGCGCTGGTCACGTTAATTGGACCATTCCCATTCTATCAGTTAAACGGCTGCTCTGAAAATCAAGTGTCTATGAATAAGATGAAAAGTCGATTGGAGGCAACGCTTTGAATAATACAGGCCAAGGAACCTGCTAGAAATATGTTTGAACTGGAGTTATGTAGCTTAGTAGTCTATATTGGTTAAGTTCTCCCACAAACCATAGTTAACTTAGTTCATCAAAATTCTGCAACCAGCTGGGTCTGCAGACCGAGGCCCAGCAGTGGGTGCAGCACCTGCCAACGCAGGACGGCCGCGCTGAGGTTGGCCTGGGGTGGCCAGGATTCTGTCAAAGAGGACAGACATGCTCAGATTTGCTGGTGTCCTAAGCTCCTGTCTCTATTGCTTTCACGAAGCTACCAGAGAAGCAGTTTTCTGGGTAGATGGCCGAAGGGTTGGGAAGTAGCTGCAAAGACTTCTCTCTGTTGATCAAAGTAACCCAGGTCCTAAAAGCAAGGTAAGGGCTTCCCCAAGGAACATTGCTGCCACCAATAGCCCTGCAGAGGGGCGGTCACCTCTGTTGCAAAGAGCAGAGAGACAAGGAAGATGCGTCTTCCACCTTCCGCCTCTGGCCCTGCCACAGTAGAGGGGTGGGCACCGCGGTTAGAGAGGGAGACTGCTCACATCTCGGCCCCGGGGTCACGGGGAGCGCTGTGTCTCCATTTCATTCTTCTTCAGGATTAAATGCAATTGTGTACAGAGAGCTCATGGCACTGACCAGGCCTCGGTAGATGACGACGACTTGCTGGGTTAACGTGACCACCACCGCACTGCGCTCCTGTATTGTCGTCATTAGGAGCCACGAGCGGATGCCGCTGAGCGCTGTTCAGCCCTGGCTCCGCCGTGGGCGTGCACCCGTGGTGGGCATGTCAGGGATCGCTCGCAGAGGGAAGGCCGGGTCTTCTTCCCGGCTTGTCTTATTATTCGTAATTTCAGAACTTTCCTTTTCTCTTCTGTCACAGAGCCGTGACTTGGTCACTTGTCCCCTATCTAACCAGGCCGTATGAGCCACCAGCGTGTCGCCCAAGGTTGTAACAAGACCCTTACTGTAGAGCATAACGTCCGCAAGCGTCTTTAGGAATCTGAACTGCATGGCCCGAGTCAGCAGCAGGAATGTGGAAGTTGCAATGATATAACCCGGCTGCTCTCTTAATTCAAAAGCTTTCAAAACAGACCCTCGGACGTTTTTAAATCATCAGCTAGTCATCGATGCATCTGGAAGCATAAACAAGTGAAAACATTTTTTAAACTTTGCAGAGAGAGAGAACTAAAGTGGATTTAGACCCCGAGAAGTAGACAGGCACAGTCTGTGGTAGCACACAGATGTGGATTTGAATCCGGCGTCACTGCCCACCAGTGTGTCGAGTGAGCCGCACATGAAATCTCTGCACCTTGGAGTCCTTCCTCATACAACCGAGGCCGTGACCCATCTGTCCCAAGGTCATTGTCAGCATTAAGCGACATGAGAGTGAGCCAGCCCATGACCAAGCTCACAAGGGTAAGCTCTCGTTGGCGTTACCTGTCAGGTAGTAAAGTATATCTTTAAATAACCAGGATAACTAAGGAACAGAAATATGAGTAGAGATGGGAGAAAATAAGAAGAAGCCTGGAAAGCTTTAAAATTATGTAAAATAACATCATATCCGATTAATTAAAGTATAATAATTAAGGAAGGATTTATTTAATTAATAAGTGACAAAGGGAAACATATCACAGTTTGTGATAGATATGCAAATGAACTCTGATTGATTAAAGAGCTTAGTAGGAAAGAAACATCAGCTATAGAAAAATTAGCATAAAATCAGGGGCCTGAGGCTTTGAAGGATTACGGAATAATGCAAATGAAAAGAATGTTTTACTGTACATAATTCAAAGCATGTGTTTAATTTACACATGTAAGCAAAAAGTGATGCAATAGACAAATACGCGTGTCTAATACTTAAAGAAAGGAGGAAACAGTGTCACTTTTACAGATACTGTGATTATGTAATCCACGCCACACAACGTCGCGGTAGCAAAAGTGATCATATAACATTGACAAAGACAAAATAAAGATACACGTTGAAATCAGCTCTCTGCATGACAGCAATCAATACTCAAACCGACCATATTTGGGGCAAAATATATGATCATCATTAGAAACAACAAAGAATGTTTAAAATGTCCAGTTTTGAAAAGGCAATCACAAACAGATAGAATAAATAGGGAGGCCGTTAGGACACGCTGGTGAAAAGTTCAGGTTGGAGCGAGTGAGGACACACGCTCTGCGCTGGGTGGGCAGTCTCAGCGTTGGAAGTATGTCGGGTTTTTCAAAAGCATTTATCGACGTGATGCACTCCCAGTCAAAACCCCAGCTATTTATTAAAATTTAACACATACAATCTTGGCAAAGTGTTTTTAAACGAACCCCGTCATGAAGGTCATGGTCACTCAGGCGTTCTGCTATGTGATGACTTTAGTGATGACATGGAATTTCCCTTCTGGAGGGAAATCAGGGAGGAAAGTTCGGTCACAGGTTTCAGAGTGTGTGGCCCGTTGGTCCCTGAAGGGATGCCCCTGGGAGGAGGTTGGAAGATCAGCAGCGAAGTGACCCCGACCGTGGACAGGGCTGCCTGTCAGAGGTCTTCCCGTAACTGGAACTATGCAATGACCAGGAATGGGAAGTCACCTAATGAATGTGTGAGAACCATAAAATGATATTAA
This sequence comes from Molossus molossus, assembly GCF_014108415.1. Taxonomy (NCBI): domain Eukaryota; kingdom Metazoa; phylum Chordata; class Mammalia; order Chiroptera; family Molossidae; genus Molossus; species Molossus molossus. The sequence continues at coordinate 3,474,377 of NW_023425401.1, forward strand.
ACAGCTTCTAGAATCGTAGTTTCAAATAATAGTGAATGGAATTAGAAAAGACTAAATACAAAATTTAATGTGAAAAAAATATAGGATGCCAAACTTTAAAGTAAAAAAATGTAGAATACAAAACTTGAAATTGATCTGAGATATAGGCACAGAAAGATAGTAAGAAGAAATGTGTAAAAACGTACATCAAAGTCAAGATAAGTTATGATTTTTAATTATGCGATTATTTTGTCTCTATTAATAGCATTTGTACAATGATACTTATTACTTTTGTTATAAGGAAAAAAAATTATTTAAAATTTCCAAATTTAAAAACAGGCAATGACAGATAACAAATGAAATATATTCAATAAGTAAATAAAGACAGGCAAAGTAAAACAATGATGTCATGTGATTGTGGAGCTCACGATAAATTAAAAATCTATATACAGGCATGAACATGTATATATGCATGCACATATATATAAATACACATACATGTACATATATGCCCATGTGTATAGTACGAAAGTGTCCTACTCAGAAATTTCTAGTAGTATTGAAATTAAGAACATTCTATCTTATTTCCTGAGACCTGAGTGGAGAATCTTCCCATCAAATTATTCTTTCTGTTTTCCTAAACAAGTGGGTGTGCTTGATAAATATGTATCGATTAAATAAATCAAGCACACATAAAGTCCATAAAGAAAATCTTATGCAATCGTTTTTCCTCTCAACAGTATGACTCATTGGCCCCCGAGTCAGAGTTGGAGCAAAGCGATGAGCGATGGTGTGGCCGAGGAAAATCAATACACTGAAATATTTACAAAGGATAATTATGTTTCATCTAATATGACTGCTTCAGAAAAGTCCGAGAGAGCATTTTGCAGGAATTCGGATCGTAGGTGCATGTAACAGACCCGCTGTGCAGTGAGCTCCTCGGGCTTGAGCTACAGCTAACTGGAGAGCTAGGGCTTAGACCTGCTCGTCTTGTGAAGCCCACCACGACGGAACTATTGAAAGAGTAAAAATGAGAAGTTAGACTAAGCAAATGCATGACCTTTGCAGACCCAAGAATTGTACGGACGATTAAAGAATGCGATCAAACATTCCACACTTCACAACACCAAGGGGTCAAGCAGGGAGGGTTCCGCTGAGGGGCTGCCTCTTTCTTCTTCTTTTATGCAGACGTCTTACGTCGTAGCTCCATCCTTAGCAGCAACTTTGTCAGCCATTTGGAAAGTATTTTGTTTTTAATTTTCTGGTTCAAGACATGTATTTGCGAGGGCGGCAATTTTCTCATGTCTCTTAGCGTTGTAAGGAGTTAATTTGAAAAATGCTACAGTTAGGGACCACGCGGTAGAATCACAACCAATAAATAGAAAAGAAAAAAACATTTTAGAATATTAAAACTCATTCTATTTCCAAAGATCTAAAGATCCAGAGGTTTTAAGGAAATGAAGCGATGGCCCTGAATGCTTCGCACTGTGAGGCACCATACAACCGGGGGGCAGGACCACCCCTAACGGTCCGCCCAGACGGTGGTGGTCCACCATCTGAACAGTGAGAACTAAAGGCTAACGCAGGGTGGGACAGAGATACGAGTTGTGTCTTGATGCTTATGGTGTTGGCGAAACACCTGGCACTGTGCTTAGCACAGAGAGTTAAATAAATGTTTCGGGACTGAGTATTATGTTTTGGCAACTCTCTTATGAGGATAATACCACTACTAAGATACACAGAGTATTTATGTAATTCAGTCGATCTGTAAGAAAACAACCCCAGACCACGTACGGGTGAATGGAGAGGATTAGAAAACGGCACTTGGACCAGCCTTCATTCCATACCCATGACAACAACAATATTCCTTTAGTTTAGATTACATTTCATAACAAACTACATCCGGGAAGTTTGATGACCAGTCCCTTGCCATGTAGTTGTATCGCTTTGTTTGCATGCCTTGATAAATAGGATATGGATTTTTTAAAATCTCCAACCATCTCTGTTAACTGTTTAATTCTGATGGCTAGGAGCATTCCCGTTATGGAGATAATGTATAAAACATTCTAGTTCAGATAACTCTGAAATAGCTATGTCAATGAAAGCTTTGGCCCAGACTTGGGTAAAGGCTTAAGGAATTTCACTTACGTTAAAACAAGTGCGTTTTCTGAAGCTGTATCATTGATGCTTTTCTGTCTCCTGTGGTATTCGGTCCTCAAATCATTTTTTTTCCTCAAAATCAAATGTTGCTGAACAATTAAAATTAATTTTTTAACTTAGGCAAATCACTGTTGATAATGCATGGTGATAGTTTTCTCTTTCCCGTTTATATCAGAAGATGTGACAGACGAAGTCACGGTCCCAGTGAGGTTTCTTCCCTTCCTCCTCTGACTTCTGTCTCTTGACTCTGAGTCTCTCGGTGCCATTTCTCTAAAACACGAGGTGTGTCGCCAGCTCTGATCAGGAGCCTTCCTCTGCGGCCGGAGATGAGGGTCCAGGGCGACGCAGAGGTGTGTGGACCGCTCTGTCTCTCCCATCAGAGCGGTGACAGAACACCCGTCCTTCTGTTCCCTCGGGAGCGAATAACTAGCTTCCTCACTCAGACCACCTCTGCGAGCCGGCCCGGGACAAGTGTCCTAGATGCTCAGGGCCGCCAGCAAAGCCACCCTGCATGGGTCGCCCTCGCAACGTCCTCCAGACCACTCCCCAACTCCGTGTACTCACTGGAGCCCTTGGACGAATCCGGCGCCTGTGCGGTCCCCAACACGGGGCCATTGCGACGAGGGTGCACTAGTACCGACCTTGGTATGACGAACGCAGGCTTTGCTGATTAGTGCGGCAACATACGTGCAGGGCGCACATGTCAGCTCCGGGAGTAAACGGTTTCGGGCACTTTAGCAGCATGTATTTATATACTGGAAATGCGGTGCTGCAGGTAAATTACTCTAATTCCTGAATTAAGCAGTCATTAAAGACAGTGCATGAAAACGTCACTGTTTGAAAATATGTTGTGTTCCCACTAATTTATAGGCTCCCCCTGCCCCTTCACCAAAGCCACTCACGTCCCCACACCGTCCTAGCGGGCAGGATGGGAAAGGACGGTTTTCAGGGCCGCAGATCCCCAGGGGCCGAGGGACGCAGGTTAGTTTGAGGCCAGCTGGTGCGGCGTCGCCCCCCCCCAGGAAACCCCAGCGCTGCGCCCCCTCAGGCCCCTTCGCCACCCTCACGGACGGCAGCCAGGGTGGGGGGCAACTGTGCTCAAGGAGGACTGGCTCTGCTGTCAGCGTCACCATCCTGACTGCTCCCGGGCAGCCCGCACCTGGACCACAGCCCACGGAAAACGTGCCGTCTCCGGGTGCTCCGTGGATCTAGCAGGCGGAGGCGGAACTGCGTTTATGTGTCCCTTTGAGAGTCACCGGGGGAGACAGAAACCCTGGCCGCCTACAGGGACTCATCGTTAGCATGAACGTCTGGAACATTCCGAGGTGAACGGGGTGTCCCCACGGGCCTCGCCACTCCCTGAGCTCCAGTCAGAGCGGCGGCCGGCAGAGAGGTGCACCTTTGCGGACCAAGGGAAGCAGGAGAGGACATTGACGCGGTGACTGTCTGAATGCCAGGGCTCAATACAATAAGCCGTTTATGTATCGGGTCAAAATGAAGCACTTTTTTTTTTTTTAAATAAGGGATTTCTGGAAGAAATTGGCAGTGGACCCATAAGAATTCTAGTAGAAAGGTATTCTTTTCAAAAAATTGTATGATGGACTTATCCTATGATCGGACTCTTCCCCTTCAGTGGAGGCTGAGTAGGTGCAGGTCAGCGAACGCAGTGCGGACAGCCAGCTCAGGGTTCCTGGTCCCCTGGCAGCCGGCACCTGCCCCAGAGGACAGTGCCAGCGGCTGGTCTGCCCCTGGGGCTGGGCCTCTGCTCCAACAAACGGGAAGTCATGGGAGCGTGGCCTCCTTCACTGTTGGGGGTCCCACTTTAAGGTTTGGGGACATGAGAAGTAGCACTAATACTCACTGTTACATAGTATAGGATCTGGAGGCAGACCGTGGACCGCAGCAGGAGAGAAATGTTTTCTTTCTCTCTTCTTGCTACTTTTGATTCTGCTAGATACTCCAACCGGAAAAGAGAGAGAGAGAGAGAGAGAGAGAGAGAGAGAGAGAGAGAGAGAAACGTCTGGAGAATTGCACCTAAATCTGCAGACAGATACCCTGAATTGTGAATGGTCCCATAGCTTAGCTAAGCCAACTACGAGCTGAACTCACACAGGAACTTAATCCATCCAAGACTCACTACCCAGAGAAAGGGGGTATTTGTAAGCTGGAAAATGTTAGGTGGGACGAACTGTCTAGATCATGCTCAAGGCTCACTTTGTCTCTTGAATTAAATGCTCAGATCCTGCCCTGGCCAGTTTGGCTCAGCAGTTAGAGCGTTGGCCCGCAGACCAGAGAGACCCGGGTTCAGTTCCCGCTAAGGGCATGTACCTTGGTTGCAGTTTGTCCCCGGCCCCTGTTGGGGTCCTGTGGGTGGCAACCAGTCAATGTGTCTCTCTCACATAGATGTTTCTCTCTCTCTTCCTCCATCTCTTCCTCCTTCTCTCCCTCCTGCTCTATCTGAAGTTAAATGCAAAAATATCCTCAGGTGAGGATAAAAAAAACTTGAATCCTGTTCTGAGGATCTTTCCAGGTAGACAAGAGCCCTGGTTGTGTCTTTCCTGGTCACAATCGAAGGGTGACACTTTGAACAATCAGCTTCACCACTGGTTGTGCTCTATCAAATTTGAATAAAAAGCTTGGGAAAGAGAAGCTCTTAGAAAGAAGAAGACATGCCCTTGCCGGTTTGGCTCAGCGGTTAGAGCGTCGGCCTGCGGTCCTGAGAGACCCGGGTTCGGTTCCCGCTAAGGGCACGTACCTCAGTTGCAGTTTGTCCCCGGCCCTGGTGGGTTGTGCAAGTGGCCGCCACTCGATGTGTTCCTTTCACATCGATGTTTCTCTCTCTCTCTCTGTTCCTCTCTCTCCCTCCCACTCTACCTGAACAAAGAATGGAAACATGTCCTCGGGTGAGGATAAAAATAAAAAAAAAGAAAGAAAGAAGAAGACATGTAAGAATAACATTTAAATACACTTAAGTATTTAAGTGAATGTGAAGGACCTTGATACTCTAAAAGTCTATAACATGAAACATTCAAAATATTATAAGATATTCGGTACACTAGTTGGAGCAAAACAAACTTTATTATTAATGTTTAGGAAAACTAGGAGGCTGATGTTTTCACGTTCGGTATTTGTTAGCTCAGAATTGGGGAAAAGAGGTTTTCTACCCAGTGATTTTTTCTCTCTAAAGCGTAGCCATGCATTTTCCACGAGAAGACTAGTGTCCGTGGACACGATGGCTGCCCATCCCGATGGGCAGATGTGGAGGCGACGGGGCCGGGCCACTGGCTCATCTGCATTCAGGGTCCTCGTGTGGCACCTGCTTCTTCCTCTGTGCCTTTGCTTCACAGCCTGTCATCCTGGGCCTCGGGGGCGCTACTGCGCGTCTTCGGGTGCACCTTCCTGGTCTGTGGGACGACTGGGTGGTAGAGATGAACTAACAATGCATGCGAGGTGCCTGCTGCATTTTCCCTGACTCGGAGGAGACACCCAGGCCAGTTTGGTCGCTTGGAGGCCACCATGAGATGAGCAAGAAGCAGGTGCAGCGTTATGACACAGGCCCCCGCGCTCCGGTCCCAGGACGGGAGGTCCAGGGAAGACGTGGTAGTCCCCACGGCACAGTCGGAAAAGGCAGGCTGCCAGTCTGGGATGCTGTGCTGAGCCCAGTGAGGTGGGGACATGGGGACTTGGCCACCGGTGACAGTGACAGGCATGATGAGGTGGTACGACTGCATCCCATCTCTCTCTGATTAGACACCACGGTCTCCGCGACTGAGTTGTCGTCGATGATGTGTTTGTTTTTTTAAACAAACAATAGATGCAATTTTCTCTTACTCTCTGAAATCATCATAATCCTGAAGATAAAATATTTGAGACTTTCTTTTTCCTAGTTCTCCTTGGCCAAACTCTCATTCGTCACAGACACTGTCGGGAAATGCGTGCTGGTCCACAGCTCAGGGAAGGCAATGTGACTGCCTATCGCGTGCGGTGCAGAAAGGGCTGGGAGCTGTGTCCGTGCCCCTTGGACTCAGGAGAAGACTTTCTAGACGTTTCCACTTGCAAATGAGAAAATACCTCCCCTGTCTTACAAGGGCACAGGGAATTACACCTGCGAGAGCACTTTGAATATATTTAAGCACAAAAACAAATGAAGGATATCTTTACGAGACATAGGTCAAAGGAGGTCATACATGGCCTCCTGATCCAGCGAAATCTCTGGGTTCATCCGGCAGCTCCGCATCTTGGCGTGCTCTCTGCCTGTTCTTCTCGTAATTGAGATGATAGCATCTCCTTTCTTCCTCACAGAGTCTTTTGTGTTGGGGGCAAAAGTTTAAAAGCTCTCAAGGCATTGTTTTAGACGTTGAGCGTAATGAAAAATAATTGCTGAAGTTTCACCTTTGCTTGTAGGGTAATCAGTGAGATAAGATACGAACGTAATGAATTGCAGGTAGGTGTACGCCATGTGACAGCCTAGGAAAGGCAAAACAAAATCCTGCTGAAGTTCAGAGGCAAGAAAGATCTCAGGGAGTTGGTGGGAACAGGCGCTGTGGATGGCAGGTTGAGGGCAAGAGTTGTTTAAATGCATGGTCATATTGGGGTGACGGGTTATCCTGCTGACCTGGCACAGAGCAAAGAAGAGAGAGAGAGAGAGACAGAGAGGGGGAGAGAGAGAGACAGAGACAGAGAGAGAGAGAGAGAGAAAGAGAGAGAGAGAGAAGATGATCCTATTCCAGAAGAGAGAGACGAGAGAGAGGGAGAGAGAGAGAGAGAGAGAGAGAGAGAAGATGATCCTATTCCAGAAGAGAGAGAGAGAGAGAGAGAGAGAGAAGAAAGATGATCCTATTCCAGCACAATGTCTAGCGTATCAATATGAAAAAATACACGTGAATAGTTATTATGCTCATTTTAGCAAACATGGAAGAAATAAGGGCCTTACCTGGGATCTTAGAAGTGAGTGGCAGCAGAGAGAGTGAGCACCCAAGGCTCCCCACTATAATCCTGCTTCTCATCAGTTCACAGAAGGAGCATGTTTCTAAGGAAAGAGCAGGCTGAGTGGCCGTTTGCTTTTTACAAAAGTAAATAAAATGTAACTGTCTGTAGAATAGACCATGGGGTGTTAGATAAACAATGTTACATTCAGGATCGGGTACCTCTGAATGAAATTAACGATGAAGACTATTTGTTTCACATACACTGGACAAATCATAGCATTTCCGATTCTCAGATTTCTCTGTCGAATTCTTTGGGATTACAAAGATAAAGTGCAGATCTCTTCATTCAAGGCATACGTAAAATATAGAAAGAAGAAACATACAGTCAGTTTTTTGCTTTAGAATTTCCTATGCGGGAAAGAACTTTGTAATTAGCCTGACAGAAATAAATGTCATTTGATTAAAAATATGCTAGGAAATGCATACGCCTGGAGTGGGTAAACGGTGGGGCTATCCTATGTTACAATGTTACTATGTCACAATTGGCTACAAGATGACAGTTCAGAGTTTGAGTAGCCTTGAAATACTGTTGTCAATGTGTAATTAGATTTCTTTGCCATGATACTGCTGGTGGAAATGTTTTAACTTGCACATGCTGGACGTAGCATGGTAGGACATGTTGGGACAAAATGAAGTCGTTGTTCCCTTTATATCTGATAGGAATGGGGGGTCAGGCGTTTCCTGGAATGGGGTGGTTACTTTAGAAAAGGGAAGATTATTATAGTACAGTTTCAGTGTGTTTGAGCCAACCCGCCATGCCCATACTGAAAAGGAAACCATGATTTCACAGAATATCTCTTCCGAAGGGTGAACCATTCTCCTTAGTTTTATTGGCCTTAGCATTTTCAAATGTGTAATATCAGACATTGTGTCGACTGCCCTCGGCTACTTGAGGAGTCATGTGATCCATCCTTCCTTTAAGTTCTCTTTTTCAAAACATGAGTCCCTGTCAAAGACTGTCTCCCCGAAGGATGGCAACACCACGCAGGTAGCTTTGGGAACTCCGATGCTAGCGGTTCTGCAGAGATTCTACCTCTCTGCCCGCACGGTCTGGTTCTCGGAGCCGCACCCGTACTCGACTGTCCCTTTGGCGTCGCTGAGCCTTAGCACCCAGCGTGAGAGAAGGGACACCCTCCCGAGACCCGTGGCTAACCTCTGGGTCTCCAGCCATTAGGTTTCTGTGAGGGCACATTGCGCTGAATACATGACTCACCTCCCAAACTCGGACCAGGGACAGCGCCCAAGTAACCCAACAGAGAAACAGCCAGATGAGGCGACTAGCTTGTCACTGGAGACCCAGGGCCCAAACGTTTCTGCTTTGACAGTACACATTTTCACCTTTACTTGGTATGGTTGCCAGTGTGGACCTAATCATAAGTTAGTGGAAATATTCAAAAGGTTGAATTTCTACCCTTACCCCCTTCGAGCCCTTTTCACCTGTCTCCAATTAAAAATATAAAAGAAATAAAAGGAAAACATCCCTGTTTTCTTACTAATAAAGGTGTGTGATACATCGTTTGTAATGAGAAGCTTATTTTAAAAACTGTATGGGGGAAACATTACAAAAATACAATTGAATTCTCTCCCTGACACAGTCAGAAGCTCTCTCCAAAATCGTCAGTTCTTGAGAGCACTAACCTTGTGTCCAATTTCAAGGGTAAAAGTGGAGAAAGATCTTCTTCCGAAGGAAAATGCCCGAGGGCACCCACCCCAGAACCCACGTCCCACCCGCGGGACGCCTCTGCTCTCGGTTTGGGTTGGATCTGCTGAGGTTCAAGGCTTACACAGCAGAATAGCAGCTTGTGTTTTTAGGTACCAGTATAGGGACAGCCCCAGGCCGCTAGGGAGTGAGCCTCCAAGAAGGAGCGGAGGGGAAGGAGCGTCCCCCTCGCTGCTCCCCACGGGGAAGGGCTTTGTTTGAAAACAGACCAACACGCCCCATTTCCCGGGACTGAAATTCTCTGTATGTGTTGTTTACAGTGCATGCAAGACATGAGCAGCAAGCTGGCGAGCTAATTAAATATAAATGTGTATGTGTTTAAAACAGCCTAATAAGGAGCGTTGGAAATCTTCAAGATGAGCGAATATCTTATAACTTCTTCCGCAGGTGCCAGGATAGCTACAAGCCATGGACTTTCTGTCCTGCTTCTTGTTTGTGGCTTTGTGAAGGGTGCTTTGCTTTAATCTAAAGTGCTGACTTTTTTCCAATATCACTTTCTCTTCTTAAAGCAAAGAGCAAATCGCCTGTAAAATCTACGGAGCGGACAGCAAAGTTGACCCTAAACTCCAAGCACCACTCTGCACCCACTGTAGTCTAATTCCCCAGACCAGGAGCACCTGCTTCCAGAAGCGTAAACGAAGAGGCTCTCACTGCTTTGTTCTTAGTTTTCTCGGCAGATCCCTGCTCTTTCCTTCCGAGAGAATTAGTGTGAAGTGATAGGACATTTTCTAACAGCAAGATCTATTTTGTTTCCTTTTCTTCCGGCTACTTAAAGCATCATCTCACCGACTGCTCAGGGGTTGGCCTGAACGTCATCGGGATAGCAAATATTTACTCTGGACGTCACTAGTTCCTACTAAAAGACCCATTATCTGCAGGAAGCAAACAGAGATCAAAAGACTACAGAGCATAAACTATCATCAAGCGACACCCCCGTTTTGTGGGGGGGGGCAAGAACAAAATGTCAACACTGCGAGCCAACAAGGAGAACATTCTTTTAAATGAGAAATCATACAAGAAAGAATTTTTTTTTAATTTTCCCTTTTTTTTTTTTCCTTGGATTTTTCTCCTTTTTCTTGATTCTAGTTCTTGTTCAACGGTGGCAAGTGCTGATTCTGGCCAATCCCTGTCAATCCTGGGAGGTTTATATAAATACATTTTGAGTGTTCTATATTTCAATGTATTTTAATTCATTTTGCAATTCCTGTATATGCAAACCTGAAAAAAAAAAATCTGTCAATTGCTTAGAGTATGTGTGCTATAACTTCAAAATAGATAGACTATGACCTTCATGCAAGCTGATTTTTATCATTATATATATATAAATATATACATATAAATATCTATATGTTGGGCCACCAAACAACTTTCTTTTTGATAAAGCATTTGTTTCTCGCTCCTAAGTGTGTGGATTTTGTAATGCCTTGTTTCACTTCCACAGGAGTCCAGCCGCAGGTGGTCTGTGCTGGCCTCTGCTTGCGTCTGGAAAATGTGTATTCAAAATTGTACTGGTCTCTGATAAACGAATTCATTTCGTTGTGTGTATGCTTGTTGGAATTTGCTGTTTCTTTATATATGGTGTTTATTGAGGTTCGAGGGTCTCTTGATTCTAAAGAATGTACACTCTCTGGTTTTGACAGCTACCCCCTTTGTAATCATCATTGTTATTACCAAAAAGCAGTGTTGCTCCTAGAAAATTTGCCTTGGAGGTGAAGGTGGAGACAATGAGCTGGTCACCACGACCCCCTGAATTCATGGAAGGACACTTCTTGCTGTGGCTAAAAGTGTGCTTCCTCTGAGCTTTGTGAGTTTTTGTAGCATTGTCATTCCATTATTTGTCATTCCATTATTTGTTATTCCATTATTTGTCATTCCATTATTTGCTCCTCGTGATACCTTAAACATTCCTAATTAAAAATTAAAATTTTGTTGTTGGTTAAAAAGAATGTGCAAAAGATGACAACAAATATCTGATTGGAGACTGTGTGTTCAGTTTTTACCAGTTAAGTGGGTTATAATTTTAAATGGTCCATTCTTATTTGGGGTTTTATGATTATTTAGACTATTTTATTTAGAGCCTGTTTTCCACTCTGGCAAAGAATGGTGGGCAGAACTATTCATGAGTTCCACGTCCACTATGGGATAGACACGGGTTCGGGTAGAAATGACTTGTTTCCTTTCCAGAAATCCTTCCATTTTCTTTCGTAACAAAACCAGAAGACCCTCAGCTCCCACCTAAGGTCCTAAACTGAAGCTTGAAGGCAATGAATACCTCTGCTTTTTGAAGGTAAATGCATTGATTTTCTGCAAGTCAATTACAGGCAATGTGCATATTTTCATAATATTGCTGACATTATCTTCTGAGAATTAATGTTTCATGCTAAATCTTTTATTGACACTTTTCTTGTTCATTTGGTTTATTATTTCAGTCTAATGAGAAAAATAAATAAAGGATTTGATTGCACTATTTTATTAACTTAGAAATTTATTTTCTTTCAAGGTTTAATACTTAAAATGCATAAAATAATGGTAAGATAAGTATGCTTTATTAAGTCGATCTGGGCTTTAAAGATCACATAAATTCAAGCATAAATTAACAGACTGATTCAAATTCAGTCTGTCTGGGGAAATCCTCCATGTAATTTACTTTTATCCAAAGTTCAGGCCATGAGATTGGTCAATTCTAAGGCAAGACAGACGTGTATCTGTACCAATGATGTTCACCATGCTTGCTCATAATAAAGGATGTCTGCTAGCTTGAGACAAACTCTCAATAGACTCATTGTGTCAGTGTACAAAATAAGACGTCTTTGTCTGGCCAATGTGGTTCAGTGGTTGAGCATCAACCCATGCACCAAGAGGTCGCCTGTTTGATTCCTGGTCAGGACACATGCCCAGGTTGTGGGCCCGATTCTCAGTGGAGGGTATGCTGGAGGTGGCCAATCGATGTTCTCTCTCATCAATGTTTCTCTCTCTCTCACTTCCTCTCTCTGTAAAATCAATAAAGGGAAAAATTTTTTGAAAACAATAAATAAGTAAGACATCTTTATTAGTATGCTACCAAAAATTGGACTCATTGGCCTCTTTGAGGAAAAAAAAAAAAAGGCATAGAAACCACAACAAATTAAGAAGATCCTCTAGTCATTTCACCCAATACCACATCCCTCTGGGACTACTACCTTGTATGCAACCAGGACTATAGAAACTAATAAACATTGAAAAATAAATTATCTAACTTTCTCAACCTTGATTTCCAAGGTTAAGTAATGTTTTTTAAAAAGAGGAATTCATAAAAAGTTGAAATTACTTATCTGAATTCAAGTCATATCCTTTGGTTCTTTCTTAAAGGCTTACAATTGCTTACAAATGAAACAATGCAAATGAAGATACTTGGGGATACAATAGGATAACAAACATCATCTAAAATGGAACTCTTTTTCTTTTCTATCGAGAGAGGAAGGGAGAGGGAGAGAGATAGAAACATCAATGAGAGAGAACTTCGATTGACCGCCTCTTGCATGTCCCCACTGGGGATCAGGTCTACAACCTGGGCATGTGCCTTGATCAGGAATTAAACTGGTAACCTCTTGGTGCAGGGTCGACACTCAACCACCGAGCCACACTGGCTGGGCTAAAACAGAACTCTTAATGTGAGTTAGTAAGTCAGCTTGGTGAGGTCCATGAACCCACTGAAACCATATACATATTTCTGTAGATGTGTATTTGTCTTCTGGAGATGGTCCTTTACATTCATTAACTCTGAAAATGACTAGATCATGATGGCTTACCTGAAAGAGGAAGGCATAGATGCTTTTGAGCACCTGAAAGGACCCGACTATTATCATTTTAAACTCGTTTACCTTCAAGTTTGGGGAACAAGACATGTTTAGGGAAATATTTGGCAAAGAGAACATATTTTTAAGTTAAGTCCCTTTATATTTCTCATATACGCATGGAATAACAGATATGGCATGAGGTTTGTTGGCTTTTTAGAACCAATGCTAAAAGCTGAAAATATAATTTTACAAAATATACACAGATACCATTTGAATAACTGATCCTGGTATTGATACTATATAGAAGACAAAATATTAAATAGAACTTAGTGGTGGTTTCTGCAAGAAAAAATAATTGAAAAAGGAAATGTAACCTCTCTTAAATAATACACAAACTCTGACGATTGCATTTTGACTCTGGAGCTACAAAGACTATGGAGTTACAAAATATGTGTTCGCGTAATTTTAAATGTACAACTCAAATAATTTTAATTGTAGTGCCTCTCATTAATTAGGGGAACAGTCTATCTATCACTCAGAAAGTGTCACAATGGACTAGGTAAGGTTCTTTTATATACGAGGGGAGAAACAGAGAGGAAACACTGAGAAACAAGAAAATATATGACAGTAATAAATTGTATGAATAAAACCCAGTAGGAGGATGTAAAGGAGTGTGACCATTAGTGGTCGGGGAGGCAGCTCTGAAGAGGTGACATTTAAGTGAAATTTGAATGGCAAGTAGCAAGGCAGGAGAGGACCTGGGGAAAGAAGCTTCCAGGCTTGGACATGAAGTCCATCTGGGCTGGGGCACAGTAAATGAGGGGAGAAGGGCATGAGAAAAGATCAGACGAGCGAAAGCCAGACAAGACCCAGCCAAGGACAGAGGAACAGAGCAGAGTCTGTAGATTCCACTGTGAGCTCTTCATCTGAGCTAGGGCACTGGCTGTCTCTGCAGCTGGCTTCCTACTGTGTACAGCTGAGCTTGTAAACAAGACTCCTTCGGGAACGACATTGAATCTTTCGCAGAGTTAAGTTATACTTTTGTCTAGAAGCTGCCAGGGTATATCAGGCAAGAGGGAATTTAACTCCATATTTTAACACTACTCGACAATTGATCATTTTGAGGAGGAAAAGGAAAGATTGAAAGACTTAATGGGACTACTCTTAGTGTTAGACTCAACTACTTACAATAATTACAAATATAGTTTCAAATGAAAACAGGAACATATGAATTGAAAGCACAGACAGATTGAAAGAAAAGAGATTCACCCCTAGACACTTGTTGCTAAAAGATTGAAATTAATACAATAGAAGGAGGAGGAAAAAAACTCTACATGTACACAGAAAAAGAATCAAAAAAATCAGAAAATAAGATCTTAGAGTTTTCCAGAAGACAATGGGTTTAAAAGTACAGTGGGGAAAATATTATTTTATACTTAAGTAAATTATATTTTTATTGTTAAATAAACTAAAGCATTCTGAGATAGTCAAGGCTCGTAGAAAAATAGCATGTATCTACTTGTGAAAGCTATGCTAACCTATAGATTCCAACTCAGACAGGGATAAAATACATTGTTCAAAATAATGGGCATAATATCAACTGTCTACCTTAAGAGATTGTGTTCAATGCAAGGCACTGGATATTTTATTTTATTTCACTGTATAGGAAAAGAAACTCAAGTTTCACAAAGCAATATTTAAACTTATTTTGTGCATGCAATAAAATGCACTGTAATATTTTCTATTCCATGTTGTTAAAACTTGTCACAAACCATTACGTTGGTTTTCCAACCCAATGTTCGAAAAAAAAAAAATCAGTTGTGTTTTATTCCAAATGTAATACAAATGACAAGAATGATTAAATGACAGTACATAATATAAAACTATAACTTGAGTTCTAAACTCTTATTATGTTCTTTTGAAACCAAGAAGTCAGGGATGACCCGAGGACGAGAAAGGCACCTTCTTTGTCCTCTACTGAAGTATGATCGTGTCGGGGGTAGGAGAGTGACGCATGCCCTGTGGGTTTGGTGTTCTAAGTTCCTACCTTTTCTTTTTCTGCTTATGATCATCCAAACCCCCTTTCTATGTGTCTGAGATAGCTCCACCGTTGGTCACAAATGGTGAGGTTCTCCTGCAGACATTTTCCTCTTCGAAGCTTTGCGGGACCACTGGAGGTAGCATGCCAGCACAGGTTAAGTCCCAGACACCAGGGAAGTAGTGGAAGACGTTGGAGTGGTGATGTTTAATCGCCAGAGGCAGCAGGTAACTGAACCCCAGGAAGTTCCTCAGAATCATCCGACCCAGAATGAACAGTTGATTGATAGTGGAGCCTCCAGGAGGGACACAGAAGGGCAACCTTCATGGAGTCACACTTGACTTGTATGATAACCTTGCAAGAAAAATGCCCTATTTCCTGACAACAAAGTTTTGAGCCACCACCATAAAGTCACACTCGTCATCCAAACCTACCACCGGAGTCAGATTCATGGAAGGGACGATGGTCTCAACAATAGTATTTCAATACCAAGAATATTCCGCTCAGCATCCCCCAAAAGGAACTGAGACACTTGGGGGTAACAGTGCATCGAAGAAAGAGAACTACCCAGACCTTGCTGTGTTTCTGGGCAAGGACTCAGAACTAATACCTTACCCCGGGGTACTTGGGGTGTATTAGTCCAAGACTGAGTGAGCAGATGATTAATAGAATATTTACCAAGATCTATTGTTGGTCCAAGGAGACCACTATATCCACCTGCAATTGTTCCCCCAGCTCCTAAATCACAGTCGAAACGTATACCTTTAGCAATAGAAAAAAGAGACAGAAACAGGGCATTGGTTCCCTGTCCTGTAAGGAATGGCTATCAGATTTTGATGGCCCTTTACGTGTCTCCTCCGCGCCAAAAGGGTTAGTAAAAAGCAATGACAGACATAAGTGACACTGCTGAAGTCATGGAGGAAGCATTCACCTCTGTCTTTGGTAGCACAAAAGAAAGCTGAGGATTGAGTCGGGGTTACCATAAACAGAATTAGGTGCTGAGTGTAATTGTAGCTGCCGATCCAAATATAGCTACTTAGTGGAACAAATTAGCAGAGCTCCCAGCACCTGTCACGCAGTTAATAACTGGGTAGTTTTCTACTTTATTGCAGTGAGAATAAATAAAAGGATTGTTTTAACCTGACAGGGATGAAAGTACCCCTTTACCAACTCACCTCAATGTTTCATTGACTTTCTGCATCTGAACCACAGTGCGGTCTTCCCCACTAGCCCGTCAGACGTCCTACTGATGGATCAAGCTGATAAGATCTGGAAATCTCCCTGAAAGAGCACCCTGGAGGCTTCAATAATACACAAATGCTCTACTCGCTGGAAAAATAAAAACCATAAGAAATGTAGGACCATGACAGGCCTAAGCGTACCTGCAAACATTCAAGGCAGTAATAAGTGCAGGCTGTCATGAATGACTCCGGTGACTCGGAACACGGCATGCTCCCGCTCACTTCATGAGACTGGATCTCCTTGGTAGCAAACCTGCCAGTGCGGTGAGCAAGGACACTCAAGGCCAGTCTGACTCGTGAATGCAGGTGCACAGATCCTCCACAGAACAGCAGCCAGACACCCCGCCATCGGTGTGCAGTACACCGCATGACTACACGTTTTATTTCAGGGGCACGAAATCAGAAAAACCAACCATGGGATTCTCAGTGGTCTTACCTTTTGGTCCGCAGACAGTGAGACCAGGATTGGCGTGAAATTGACCTTTTTGGGGGGTCCCAGAACCATGAGTAGAGGAGGAGGAGGTCAGATAGGGTAAAGAAGACACGGAGTGTTGTCAAGTCAGCTCTCCGTGTGGCGACCTGTGTTCAACCGATAAAGAAACTAAACAAGTTGTATGAAACACACACTGTAGACCTATCTCCATCCAAAGGAGAACCTAGAGTATTTAAATGCCAACTCCCGCCAGTCATTCGTTGAAGGTGGCTGCCCTGTGGGGAGCGAGGGACGTGGGGTTCATCTCAAGGCACCTGAAGCCTGCCTGAGGCACGAGCAGAAGAGTCTGGGAAGCAGCTGCAGGTGCTGGCCACGGGAAATCTGAGCACATTGAAGAGCCAAGGCCCCTCGGATATGGACCACAAGTTTCTGCTACATGATGTATCTCAGTAGATGAAAGGTCTCTGATGAAATCAACTTCCATTCATGATTAGAAACTCTTAGGAAACTAAGAACAGAAAGGTCTTCCCTTACCAGGTAATGGGTATTTGCAAACCAATCGTAACAAACCCCATACTCAGTTATGACACTTGAATGTCTTTTCTTTAGTCTGAAGGGAGGAACAAACAATAGAGCCCACCATTCCGCGGAGACTAGCCACACCGTAATGTTCTCAAAATGATCCACAACTGGGAAGAACGCAAATGACCGTTGTGTAGAATATATAAATAAAGGACACACTGGGGCTATTTGCAGTGTTGTGGATGGCTTTTAAACCCATAATTAGTTCTTCATTGTTTTAAGACACAGGAGATAAACCAAAGAACTTCTATGCATGTACACATGACCAATGGACATAGACAGCAACGCTTGGGGTGGGGGGACATCGGGAGGAGGGTGTCAGAAACATCTGTAACAAAAATACATTAACTTTTTAAAAAAATATCTACATTTAAAAAGACCCAAGGAGAGACATATGGTAAGATTGCACTTCACAAACTTCAAGAACGCAGAATCGAACCAGTGACTGAAGTATGTTAGAAAAGTCCCTCCAAAATGAAGAAATACGTCATCCTGTCCTTCCTAACACTGACAAATAGTCCCGGTTCCATGGGACTGTTTGGGTTTGGGAACACTACGTCCTACAGTCCGCTGTGCTGCTCTGACCATTTCTTAAGGAACCTGGAGGTCCCCAGGTTCGAGCGTAGAGCAGAGGCAAAAACCGGCCTTCATGCGCCCCAGGCCGAGAAGAACGGAGCCCTGCCCCCCACACTCGCGGCCCTGCAGGCCCGGTGGTGCCCAGCCCCTTGTTAGCTTCAGGGTTCTCTGCGGGGCTGCCGGGCAGCCTGCTAGAAACGCTATGGCCATCACTGGAGTTTGTAGGAAAGTCTTGCTGTTGGTGGCAAATGATTCATCTACTCTGAAGAAACCATTTTCCATGGCCCGCTGGGAGAGATTAAATAAATATGGGACACCGGGCAATTATGAGACCTAGCGGGGCTTAGTTTTGTCTGTACAGTCCGGCAGATCACAGCAGCCCACCGTCCAGTAGGAGACAGTGTCTGAGAAGACCCTGAAGGTCCAAGGGATTACATGAAACGTCTCAGCGGCCTATGCTCTCCATACCATCAACCCTCAATCACCCGACATCACAGTTTCATAAGGAAAGAGTTCAACGTGTGGATAATTTTGCAACCAGCAAATGCTCTTCTTGTAAGATGTGAAGAAGACATCCAAAACTTGAACTATCTAACAACAGATCCCTGAGAGTCGAAACTGTATATATACATGTTTATGCAAACACAAGGTGTAGATCAGCACGTGGGAAAGACAACTTTACAACGTACTGGGAAGGAAATTTGTTCTCTAAACAAACTTGGAATAATTGATTAATTATTTGGGGGAAAACAATTTAATCAAAATAAGGTGAGGAAAGAGTAAGTTAAATGGCAGTATAAAACTTAAAATTTATGTGGGTAAAAATCCAAAATCAGAAGAAGACTAAGGGAAAAATACTTTATCATTCACGATATGCCCAAATCAATATCCTTCCATATTTTTAAAAACTTTAATCAGTGAGCAAGAGGGAAAAAGTCTCAGCTTAACTAGGAGTAAATAATCAACACTTTTTAGGAGAAAAAATAGAGTGCCAATAACCGTGAAAATATTCAGTCTCACTAAAATTAATAAAAAGCAATACCAATAAGACCAACACATTGTAAACATAAATCTGAATTTGAGAAAGACAAATGTTCTTAAATGTTATAAAACAGAAAATAAATTATGGAAGTTATACTCTCAACCAAAAAAGGTAAAAAATTCCATTTCAATGAACCACAGGATAAGAAAAAAGAATAAAGATAAACACAAAGATGATGAATGATATAGCAGAAAAACCACAGAGAGCAAAATATAAGAGAACTTGTTTAAATAAAAAATAAGAGGCAAGCCCGGCTGGTGTGGCTCAGCGGTTGAGCGTCCACCCAGGCACCAAGAGGTCGCCGGTTCGATTCCTGATCAGGGCACAGGCCCAGGTTGTGGGCCCGATCCCCAGTCAGGGGCATGCAGGAGACGGCCAATCGATGTTCTCTCTCATCGATGTTTATCTTTCCTGTCTCTTCCTTTCTCTCTAAAATCAATAAAGAAAAAAAAATTGTTTTTAAAGAGGCAAAATTCTGGGTGAGAGACCCCAAAAAAGTGGAAGTAAGTAAAATGCTAAGACATAACAGGAGACCAAACACTAAAATTTTCAGAGAACACAGCAGGCATGTCTGTGATGCTCTGTGGTAGGTCCAGAGGCATGAAAAGCTTAATGTGGCAAGGGGCCATCTCAATTTTCAATGTAATGTGCCCACTGTTCGTCACCTGATGGAGACACACCTCCTTTGAGCACCAAAAATCTCCACAGGAACAGAGTTTGAAAGGGACAGAAAAGCAAAACTTCCCTGAATGGGTCATTATGCAAAGAGGACACCCGCCCCCACTTCCAGCGTGGTCCCTGGAACCTGTGTGCTGGCTTTGGAAAAATCAGCACCACCTACCAGATCCTGACTCAAATCACATATTATCTTTGTGAGTGTGGATGCTAATTAGGGCATAACCGAGTCCTCAGGAGGCCGTGTCTTTGTTGTATCAGGCCAGCTGCTTCTGAGTGATGGGGCACATGGGCAGGCGGCGGCACCAGGGACTTCTGTGGCATGCATCCTCGGGCACACTTCTGCTGGGGGCGTGTCCCTGCTCAGAGGCAACGCTGGGATGGTGCTGCTGGCCACGGCATTACCCAAGGGGAGACCTTTCTTATGCAGGATGCCTGTGTGTTCCCCACGAGCAAATGGCCATGATGGAAAGAATCCAGCGAAGTCACGACTGTCCCCAGCTCTTCCTGGGAAGGGCACCAGGTCATGCACTCAGCATCTTTCTACGATGGGCAAGTCGGGGACTCAGCAGAGCGGCAGCCAGACGGCCGGTGTGTGGGGAGCCCGGTCACGGAGCCCACGCCTCTGCATTAGTAGAAGAGGAAATAAGGCAATCCAATGGAAGACTGCAATATGGCCAAGGAAATAACGATCCCCTCCTTTGACAAAACATAAAAAGATATGAGGTTCAAAATTCTTTTTCCACCGGTCTTTGTAAACTTTAGTTTGAAAAATACTTTCTCAATAAAATGAATGAAATCTATCTCAACCTAACAAGGAAACATGTGATTAGCATGTAAACACTGTAAACACTTTGATCACGCGAAGAAACACAACCAGGAAGGGTCTCTGTTATTGCTGCTTGGTGTTTAGCATTGACCTGATCATCTTGCCAGTGAAAATGCAAAAATAAGAAGAAAGAAAAACTGAAAAGAAAAATATAGTTATCACAGTCTGGAGGCAAATAATTATCTGCAGCAGAGCACGGGACTGTAACTGACATATTTTAGGCCCAGCCACCGACTACAATATGATAGATGTTAAATATTAATTTGCCAAAGTAGCACTCCCTTCTCTGCCCGTTAGAAAAATATCATGGAAAGAGAAAAGCATTCACATTGAGAGCACAAACAAATTAAATAAGAATAACAATATCAAGAAAGATGCCAGACCTAAATAAAGAAAACTTTAAAAAAAGAAGCAAAAAAATACTGAGGTCACAGAAGAAAAATAATCCATTAAAAACCATACCCTGTTCCCGAATGTGTTTGTCTAAAGATGACAGTCCTTCCACTGGGCGTGCATTTCCAGACACGTCCTCGCCAGGACGTTGTTTTGTTTTATTTTTGTCTTTGCAATTTTTGCCAAATCACCGTAGACTTAATCTCAGAGGAGAAATGAGGGCAATAGCCACAGGAAATCTTTAAAGCGTGGAGAGTGGAGAGTTACCCTCCCAGATAATGGAAGTCCAATGACTGCAACAGTGTGGTTTGGGTGCAGATATTGACAAGAAGATAAAAGGAACACAGCGGATACTCCAGAGGCCCCAAGTGTACAGAAAGAATAACACACGAAACAGGCCACAGGAATGAGCAGCTGGGAGGGTGGCCTATTCACTCAGTGATTAGCATTTGATCAAGAGGTAGCTGCATTGTCGCTGTTCTCGGTGAATCCATGAATATTCTAGGTGGATTAGATACGTAAATGGAAAAAAAAAAGAAAGACAAATGTAAGAAATAGGTCAAAATTCTTCTAAGCATAAAGCATTATAAATATGCACTTATAGAGGAAAGTGATCTGTGATCAAACATAACATTTTTGTAAGATGATTTTTGAAAGGCAATAACTTGAAAAAAGCAGGTGAAAGAATAAGTAGATTATCTCCCTAACATTTAAAGAGATCAGAAGTGTGAGAAACAGACATGAACCCCCCAGTTGGAAAATGGGCTGAAGGCAAACAGCTACTAGGCAAAAGAAAAAACAAATTTAAGAAAGAAAGGGAAGGGAAATAAAACAAGTGATATAGAGAAAATTAAAATGATAACAGGACGTTTTTTATAAAGCTATGCAAGTATATCTGAAAATGTAAACCCGGAAGAAATATAGACATTACACGCTCCCCATCAACTCAGTACCCTGTAGACATCTATTTCCCAGGAGATCCTGGTTATTCAGCGTTACAGAAAAAACGTCTGAAGCCAAAATGAATTTTCTCTCTGGTTTGGTTAACTGCTTCTTACCCCCAGGAGTTTTTAGGATCCTTTCCTTCATTTTATATATAATTTAACATTAAATTTGTTGTGAAGATATTTTTCTCACCTGAATTATCTGTTCAACCTTAATTGACGCATCACCACTTTCTGTCATTTTTGCTGGCAGAAGACAGAAGAGAAGTTTTGGAAACCTTTGGTTGGTTTCAGCCTGAAGTCTGAGCTCAAGGCAGACCGTACAGTGCACAGAAACCTGTGTGACCACGCCCGAAATTATTTAGCATCTGTCTAGCAATGGACAGTTCACAGATAGTCCCTCTGACCTGGGTCTCCTCGTTTCCCAAGGTGATTTATTTGCCCAGGTTCTCACCCAGAGTAAATGAAAAACAAATATTTCCTTCTGTTGTTACCTTGATGACGAGGTGGCTTCTCGGGATGGCCCAGATTTCTAGTTCTGTCACCAACGTGAAGTGTGTTTTCTGAGAAGGTGGTTAACCTACTAGAGAGGAGCACAATACAGGGGAGAAACAGGTGGCTCGGGGCACCCCTCGCCGAAGAGGACGGTCAGAGGGCGGACACTGGCAGACGTCAGGACTTCCTGTGAGCCCCACAGTGAGACGGGCAGGGGCTGGCAATAGCATCAAGAAGTAGGTTGCCGTCTCAGGATGGAGACCCAGGAACAGACCCACTCAGGAGTAGTCAAAGACAATTCAATGGACGAAAGGTAGTGTTTTTAGTCAATGGTAGGTGGCCCTGGCCCGGTGGCTCAGTTGGTTAGGTTGCTGGTTTGATTCCCGGTCAGGGTATATGCCTGGGTTTCGGGTTTGATCCCCGGTGGGGGGCGAGCAGGAGGCAGCCAATGGGTGTTCTGTCCGCTCTCACATTTTATCGATGTTTCTCTTTTTCTTTCTCTCTCCCTCTCCCTTCCTCTCTCTCTAAAAATCAATTAAAAATATTTTTTAAAGTGAATTGATAAATAACTGCTGTGTATCCATGCAATGAAATACGATTCAGTGATAAAAAGAAATGAGTGATCGCCTGGCCAGTGTGGCTCAGTGGATGGAGTGTTGACCCGTGGACTGAGTGGACCCAGTTTGAATCCAAGTTGGGGCACATGCCTGGGTTGTGGGCTCGATCCCCTCTAGGGGGCGTGCAGGAGGCAGCAGATCATTTCTCTCTCACATTGATGTTTCTCTCTCCCTTCCTCTCTCTCTAAAAAATCAATAAAAACATATTTTAAAAAGAAATAAGCAATCAAGCCATGAACAGATGTATTAGCATGTTGCTAAGTGATAGAACAGACTGTATGATTTTCAATGAATGACGTTCCGGAAAGGCAAACCTTTGGAGACCATACAAGCTGGTGGTTGCCAGGCATTTAGCTGAAGAACGGAGAGATGGATAGGTGGGAAGCAGGGGAATTTTAACACAGTGAAACTATTGTGTGCCACAGTGTTAACAGTGGTTAAATGACATTACATATTTGGCAAAACCCACAGAACTTTACAGCACAGAGTGATCTCAGATGCGAGCTACGGACTTTAGTTAGTGATAATGGACTAGTATCTGTTCACGCGTTGTTGCAGATACGCCACATTAATAGAAGATGTCAACAATAGGAGAAGCAGTGGGGATGGGGGTATGTCTTAGCTCTCTGTACCTTCCGCTCAGTTTCCTGGACACCTAAATTTTTCTAAAAATATAAAATCTATTCATTTAAAATAAAAGGGTGGCCCTGGCCAGTTTGGCTCAGTGGTTAGAGCGTCGGCCTGCGGTCCAGAGAGACCCGGGTTCGGTTCCCGCTAAGGGCACGTACTTCGGTTGCAGATTGTCCCCGGCCCTGGTCGGTCGTGCGGGTGGCAGCCACTCGATGTGTCCCTTCGCATCGATGTTTCTCTCTCTCTCCCTTCCTCTCTCTCCCTCCCACTCTATCTGTACAAAAAATGGAAGGGTGTCCTCGGGTGAGGATAAAAAAATAAATAAAATAAAAGGGTGACTCAGCTGCTTTAAAATATGCCAATGTAATTGGCTGTGTTTCAAAAAATCAAGATACTCTAACTGCAGACTGACTCAGCTGGATGGAAGGCAAAGATGTGGACAGTTCTGGAACAATTACTATTACTTACGTGTGCGTCTCCAAGGGTACGCCAGTCTCAGCAAGCTGTGAGCTCAGCGTCTTCAAACCAACCTAGCCAAACAACAATTACATCTTCGCCCGTCGAGATGCAAAATACTCATTCAAATCGTATACGACTAATATTTTTATGACAAAAGTCTGCAGAGAAAACTAAAATACAAACAATGACCCCTTAAAGTGCAACGTCGTTTGCATTTCACTGCATGTACATCCCGCATAATTAGAAATTTTTTGCTTATAAGATTTCCTTTTGCTTGCATCTCGTCAGATGTTTGAAAGCGTGAGTGGTAAATCTTCGGGAGGAAGGTAGAAGCTGCAGGCACATCTCAGAAGCCCCTGCGTTGTCTCTCTCCACCCCATCGCAGGATAGGCTCGGACCCAGAGCAGAAGCTCACTGCTCGCATGTGAGAGAGAAGAGAAGGGAGGAGGAAGACAACAGGGAAGATGAGGAAAGAATGAAGGGGCCTAGATTGGGTTGTTAAGCAAATGCCTGAGTTCACAGTCTGAGCTTACGGAGCTCCGAGTATTTAGCGCCCTGCAGGCTAGCCAGGCTGTGACAGCCTAGGAACTCCAGGACATCATAATCGAGCCAAACTTTTCTGCTCTCCACTTATACCTCAAATTTCTGAGCCTGCACAGCAGGCGGCAGGGCAACCCTGGCGGGCTAGAGCCGAGCCCACCCCTGCATCCCCTCAAGCACACCTTTCTTAAGCATCCTCTTTGTGTGTGGGTAAGGCTGGCACAGCTAAAATATTTTACGATACTAAGACGGGAACGCCTTATTATTATTATTTTTTTTCATGAGAGCCTCATTTCATTGTGGTTTGTTTTTGTTTTGTTTTTTCTCTCTTTATTGTTGAAAGTATTACAGATGTCCCTCCTATTGTCCCCCACTGACACCCTCCTCCCTGGCTCATTTTGTTTTGTTTTGTTTTTTGGTGGTCTTGGTGGTGGTGGCGTTTTTTTTATTATCCTCACCCGAGGACATTTTTGCATTTATCTTCACATGGAACAGGAGGGAGAGAGGGAGGAAGAGAGGGAGAGAAACACTGATGTGAGAGAGACACGTTGACTGGTTGCCACCCACACGACTCCAACCAGGGCCGGGGACAAACTGCAACCGAGGTACGTGTCCTTAGCAGGAACCGAACCCGGGTCTCTCTGGACCACAGGCCGACGCTCTAACCACTGAGCCAAACCAGCCAGGGCTCATTATGTTTTAAAATAGGCAGCAACAGTACATTTCTCCTTCTCCTCAGCAGACACATACCTGCTCCCACCGTTTACGTGTTTGTTACGATGCGTCCTTGCATTTTATCATCTGCGGTTTCGAGGGAGTGAATGGGAGTGATTTATACAAGCTTCCAAAAGTGCACCTAACTGTAGAGACGTAAAATGTGCCATTAGATCACATATATCTCTGTCACCTAGGAACTTGGTCATCCTTCTACTCTGTCGGGGGATGGGGTGTGGAAAAGACTTAACTCATAAATTCGAGGAGCAGGTGTATTTGGGCCAGAGGAAGGAGATTTTGGAAATAAAATGACGGAGATAAGAACGTGCTCTTGGCATTGGACAACCGTAAAAGCCCTGAAACACGAAGCTTAGTGCATTCCTGGAGGAAGTTCAATCAAAAAATCGTTTTGTAAAAGCTGTGAAATGCACTGATAGCGCCCAGTGGGGTGGAGGTAGCGTGGGGACACGGCGGTAAACTCTCGGCAGGTCAGACTCCAGGGGGCACAGGCGCAGGGCTGCGGGCTGCAGACGCGGCGAAGGGGGGCGCACCTGCTCTCGGGCCTCCGCCTGCACCTTTTAGAACGTCCACCTGGTCACTGTGAACAGCTAATACATCCAGGAGTCAGCACACAGTCACACTACGTCTCAACCATGCACTGCAAACAGTTTGGCATGTCAAACAGTCACGAATTTGTTAAGCCCAGTCGGAAGCATTGGGTGACCGCCGGGTGACTTTGCTCAGAATTTGCTGGGAGAGAATGAGTTACGGAAACCGGCCACCAGAAACCTCCGAGACCCGGGTTTGCCCCACACCTGAGTCCTATCCCACAAAGACTTCCCAAGTCCCCTCCGATCCCGTCAAAGGACCCAAGAGGCCCTGACCCGTTCCAGTCCCCAGCACAGCCTCAAGCCGCGGGCGCCACACCTCTGGCGATTCCCAGTGTCTCTCCCCGAAGACACGTGCTTGTCCTTGAAGAAGCGGCAGGTGCGCGGGCAGGTGCGAGAACACCGGCGAGGATCGCGTGTCCTCCTCCTCGGCGCCAAGGCCCAGGTCTGGGATCACTTATGCACCAGATCACTTATGTTGGATCACTTATGTTCCAACACCGGGAGTAAACACAGACAACAGTGCACACTGCCCTCCTCTCCACCTTCCGCATTTTTAGCTCCTGTCTTGTCACTTTCCCCTGCTCCTTGGCCTCCCCTGCTCTCTGCTCATCCTATTATCTCCAGCTTCAAATCATCCCTCTGGGCTTGCAGCAAGGTGCTATTGTTGGTGGCTGTGTGTCATTTCAAGTGTCTCATTGTCACTGAAAGGCACAGACTTCCGGGGAAGCAAGACAGCGCAGGAGCTGGGAGAGACAGGGCTCTGGGACCCTGGTCCCCGCCGCTGCTGTCTTTTCTCCCATCCCCCTCCTTTCTGCAGAGAGATGCCTTCCCCCAGGATGGCATGCCCGTGATGAGCGCTTAGCCTCCCGACCCCCATGTCCTCATCTGTCAGGGGGAATTATGAGCTTGCCCTGCCTGTCGTGTGGCAGCTGCAAGAAGCAAATAGGAAAACATATGTGAAGGGGTTTCTGAAGTGCTAGTAAAGAAGCGAGCGTGTCATTTTATTACCTTCGCGGGGAGGGCATCTGAAGAGCCCTAGATGAAAAGTACCGGGTTTAAACGGTGACGCCCTGAGCTGACCAGGGCGAGTGATGGACTGTCTGAGCCCAGTGTTTTTCCCGACTGTAAAACAGAAACAGTGACAGCAGAGACCACACAGATTCCCAGTAGACTTGGAGTCGAGGTTTAGATTAAGCTGATGTCTGGTTCACCCTTCCCCAGGTTTCAAGTAAAATAACCTTTAAGATAACCAGAGAAATACCACACTTGCAAAAGATGAATAGTGTTGAAAAGTTCTCAGAAATATTTTCCCTACGAATACAATGCCTCAGGGCTTTGGGGAAGAAAACCAGTTGTGCCTAGAGTACACTGATGTCTCATGGGAAACTTCCAAAATAACGCTTATGAAGACTAATTAAACCCGTTCTATCTTTAAAGGCTAAAAAGGCTCTACAAAGAAAACAATCAGCAGAATGAAAAGGCAATCGACAAAATGGCAGAAAATATTTGCAAACCATACATCTTATAAGGGGTTAATATCTCAAATAAATAAGGAACTCCTATAATTCACTAAGAAACCAATAAACCTGTTTAAAAATAAGGAGACATACAAATGGCCAATAGGTATACAAAAAAATGCTCAACATTACTATTCATCAAGGAAATACAAATCCAATCAAAACTACAATTAGGCGTCCCCTCCCACCTGTGAGAATGGCTATTATGGGGGGGCGGGGGTTGTGGAGCAACTAGAACCCACCACGGAAATGTGAGATGGTGCAGCAAGTGTGGGAAACAGTGTGGTGTTTCCTCATGAATTGGAAACTGGAGCTGCCGTGCCCCCCAGTTATTCCGTCTCTTGTATTTCATGAAAAGAATTGCAATCAGGATCTTGAAGCGATATCTGCCCTCCCATGTTCATTGCGTTCGTTCTTCACAAAGCCCAGGTATGGGAACCTCACCCAGTGTCCATCCACAAATGAGTGGATAAGAAAAAAAAAAAAATATATATATATATATATATATATATATATATATATATATATATATATGATATTGTGTTAACACTGAAAGAAATCTTGCCATTGTGACCACATGGATGACCTGGAGGACATTGTGCTAAGTGAGATAAGCCAGTGTTGAAGGACACATAGTACATGATCCCGCTTATAAAAGGAATCTAAAGTCATCAACCCATGGAGTCAGAGGATACAATAGTGGTTGCCAAAGACTGGGAGAGGCGGGGAATGGGATCTGTTTTTCAGTGGTAGCTATGATCATGCAAGGTTAATAAATTCTAGAAATCTGCTGTACTGCACAGCGCCTGTAGTTACAACACAGTATTGTTTACTTCAAAATTGGTCAAGAGAGCATGTCTATGTTAAGTGTTCTTACCACACACAGATACACACACACACACACAAAAGCAAATAACGAAAAAGAAAACAATATAAAGTGATGCAAAGAAACTTCACAAAGTGTTGGACATGTCTATCACCTTGATTGTGATCATGGTATTATGGGCATTTGCATATTTCCAAACATCAAACTGTACGCATTCAACACACGTAGTTCTTTGTGTATCAGTTATACTTCAATAAAGCTGTTTTTAAAAGAGAGAGAGAGAGAATATCTCAAACAAGGTGATATATGAAACTTTGATTCGATTTTATTTCTATTGCAAATTGCTTCTATCAGAACTGAGTTAAATAACCCCTGCTCTCTCTAAAAATGATCACTGGCCACCATAAGGGCACAGTATGCCTCACTAAATTATGCTGTCAGCTGGAAATTAGCAATTGACCTCTGCGTCCTTTTTAATAAGAACATCCCTGCTGCTATTGATTTATAGGGAGCATTATTTCCTGTTGCAATATGAGTAGCAATAATTTTTCCTCAGAGGCACCTTATGTTTTTAAGAGTCCCTATAACAAATGGGATTTTAACAAGGCAGGAGTGATTTTATGGGGCGGGAGGCTGTTTGTTATGCGCTGGTGGTTTGTTTAATTGAACATGATGTAGAAGACTCCAGCATCACAAATACACTTCAGCAACGACTGCTGAACACATATCTGAACACAGAAATGGAATCTGAGATGAGGAAAATGTTGAGGGACTTTAAAGTCTTGAACAGCCCTGGTAGGTGTGCTCAGTGGTTAGAGCGTCAGCCTGCGCACCCAAGTGTCTCAGGTTCGATTCCCAGTCAAGGGCACAGCTCCTAACTCCAGCCCTGGTTGGGGCCATTCAGGAAGCAACCAATCGATGTGTCTCTCTCACACCAATGTTTCTCTCTCCCTCTCTCTCTCTCCCTCTCTCTCCCTCTCTCTCTCTCTCTCTCTATCTCTCTCTCTATCTCTCCCCCCTTCCACTCGCTCAAAAAATCAATGGGAAAAATATCCTCAGCGGGAGGATTAACAAAAAAATAAAGTCATGAATGAAAAAGGCATCCAGTTTGAAATCGGGCCCATCTGGAACTCCCCAAAATATCTTCAGTTTGCAAAATGATAGTACAGCCTTGCACTTTCTTAATAAATATTCAACGTGTCCGTGAGTTGATTGCTCAGTGTGAGCATGAGAAGATACGAAAACTCTTGGCTGATGCCCGTGTCCAAACACAGCTGTAATTTTCTGCGTTTACTCAATAGGCCACCCTCATTTTAGCCACTCTTGTTTTCTTGATTGCTTGTCCCCCTGAAAGAGACAGTATCACTGAAACACATCAAAGCATATCTTTATAGAGGCACATGCCTTATCAATCTCAGGCTTTCAAGAGACAGTATCGACTCCATCCATAAGTCACTACCTGTGAAGTGATGAGGACTGTCCTCTTTAGATGCAGAGACTAGGTACACCCACACTACACATTGGAGCACACAACCTTGAACTCATTGCTACCCAGTATTGACCCAAGGCTTTGTGGGGATAAGCCACACTTCAGGAGAAGGATGGCCACCTTCTTCGGATGACATTTGCCATTCATGTCTAAGTCAAAAAAAAATCTGACAGCTGGATACCCACCGGCCATGAGAATTCCTGCTCTTATTCTAGTTCACGCTGGTGCAGGAGCCCATGCGTGTGATAAATGTCAGTCTGAGAGATAAAGAAGCTGTAAACAAACTACCAGGGCTATGTCCATGACGCTGTCGAGATGAGTTCGTGTGCACAGTGAGCCCTCTTCCATGCTCGTCCAAGACTAGTTGTACTCCTTCTGGAGTTTTCATTTTACTTCCAGGAAATGGAGCTATACGATTAGCGGTTTCCTTTTGCTTTGTCTGCTGAGAAACGTGAGTGGCCCAGTTCATTCAGTCCTGCCTCATTCTTGGCACCGTTTCACGGGAGCAACTTTATTTTATATTTGACCCTTCCACTGGCTAACATTTACCATTTACTTGTATTGTGGTTTCCTTTGGAGGTCCCATAAATCTTTTCTAGAAAACGCTGTAGCGTGTGTAAATTTAGGGTCAGATGACTTCCCTCCGGGAGAACCGTCTGCCCACCTGAAGCTACTCACACTTTATAGACACATCCTTGTGTGCAATCCGAATAGAAACCACTGTTCACATCCTACTGTGTGCTTTCAATTCTTAGCACACAAAACAGCACAATGGAATCGACCAGTACAAGAGGGAAGTTCGCTGACCACAAAATGCCATATTTCTGAGATAGTCAACTAGGAGAAGAATTTTAAAGGGAGAAAAATAGCTGATACCTGTTCACTTGTTCCATTTATGTGAATAAAGGTAATTCCTATTTCAAAAAGAAAGAAAGAAAATGACCTCTGTTTCATAATTCCCTAGAGGGTCCTGCCCCTTAGGGAGTTTTTCTCCAAGAGATTCTGCAGTGGCAGAAATGTGATGAGTTGGGGGTTAACTGAAGTCGTTCCCAGAAGCCAAGAAAGGAAATTTTCCTCAGCTTTACTGAGATATGATTGACATGTATCCTTGTGTAAATTAAGGTATACAGCGAGGTGATCACATACACACTTCTGTTGCAAAATGATCACCCCCAAGAAGGTTAGTTAACACATCCATCACCTCTCATTGTTACCTTGTGTGTGTGTGTGTGTGTTAAAAACATATGATTCCCTTAGCAACTTTCAAGTATCAATACAGTATTGTTAACTATGATTAGCATGCTGTACATTAGGTCCCCAGAACTTCTTCATCTTACCTCTGGAAGTGTGTGCCCTTTGAACCGGAACAGAAGAGCCAACTCTGGTACATGCTGCTGTCCCACGTAGACAGACGAGGACCAAGACGTGATCTTTGAAAGTGCCGAGCTGGAAATCACAGATGACCTGGTCACGGGAGCTTCTGGTGGGAGAGCAGGAGAGGAGCTTCTGGGAGTAGGTTCAAAAGAATGAGAGCCCGGCTGGTGTGGCTCAGGGGATGGAGCGTCGACCCGCGGACTGAGAAGTCCTGGTTCAATTCCCGGTCAGGGCACATGCTCGGGTTGTGGCTCAATCCCCAGTAGGGGGCGGGCAGGGGGCAGCTGATCAATGTGTCTCTCTCCTGTCCACGTTTCTATCTCTCCCTTCCTCTCTCTCTAATAAATCAATAAAAATATATTTTTTAAAAAGAATGAGAGAAGGCAAAATGGGGGAGAAAAAAGCACAGAATATGTTTTCCCCCCAAAATTGTAAAGGGCAGAGAAATGGGGCATCTCTGGAGGAAGATCTGGGGCCGAGGGAGTTACTTCCGGAAGCTGTGAGCGCCCACGCAGGCTGGTGGAAGTGGTCCCGTGGAGGGGAAGTTTCATGACACAGAAGAGGGATGGTCACGTGGGAGCTCTAGTTGGCAAGAGACGGAAGAACGGCTTGAACCCAGGAGCTGGTTTTAGGTGCACAGAGAGCTCATTCTGCGTGACAGAAGGCGAGACGGAAAATGTGGATGCAAACACAAACACAGATCATCAGCAGGGGAGCCACGAAAGTTCTTGTTTAATGATGTTTTTTTCATTTTCCTATAGAAGTAAGGTTTTTCTTAAAGTCGTCACTGGAGAGTGAGGAGAAGGAGGTTTGGGGCTTCAGAGATGTCCGGGAGAATGAGGACTGAGAAGCTCGGGGGACGGACTGTGACTGGCAGGGAGCACCAGAGACTGTCCCGAGTGCCCTGGGCGGGATTTAATGTGACCAGTCGCATCATCGTGTTTCCTCTGGTCACTGCCGCCGTTGGGTTGCAGGCGCGGAGTTAAGGGAGGACTGCAATTCACCCAGTGTGAGATTTTGCCGGGAATGAAGACAGAGGGGGACAAGGACTGGGGGGGGGGGGTCACAGCCGCAGGCCAGGATCTCCCAGCCGGAAAGGAAGGAAGGCAGGCAGGACTGGGATTTGAAGGATGGAGCAAGGTCACGGGTGAGTGCCTGGCAGGCTCCCTGGGAGGAAGTCGTTGGAACTGGAGTGGAGAGGGGGTCGCGGGGCGGCTTAGGGGGGCGTCAGGAAACGCAGTGCTTCCCAACGAGGCCTGGAGGGGACTGCGGTCAGGGGGTCAGGGGCCAGGGCACCACGGAGGCCCACGTGGCTGGTGGGCAGGTTCCTGGGAAGTGGAACCTCAGGGAATTGGGAAGCTTCTCGATGAGACTATTGGCACAGTCAAAGAATAGGAATCTCGATTTGTTGGAAAAGGAGGTGATCAATTCGTCGTTAAAACAGCCTCGAAATGAGGGACAGCAAGAGGTGGAAGTAACGCATGACAGGAGCAAGAGTGTCGGAGTCTGGGTTCGTGGGAGGAAGCCAGAGTAAGGATCTGGGAACTGTAACAGGAAACAGTAACGACTCCTGTTAGTCATGGACCGGTGCGTAACAAATGACTCAAAGCGTGAAACAACAATAATCATTTATCATATCTCATCGTTTCTGTGAGTCGAGTATGCGGACAGGCCGCAAAGGGGGCAGTGACCCACGAGGTCTGGGATCCCCCCCTGAAAACAAGCCTGGAGCATGAGGGTTCCTTCACTTCCTGACGCCGGCAACCAGCGACCAGCGGTGAGCCCAGCAGGGCCCGCAGCTGTGGTCCCCACACACGCTCCCGGGTGGCCGGGCGGCCTGGCCGCGTGCCTGGGTCCCAGGGCAAGCTCCCCCACAGGAACGCTAGGCAGAAATTGCCTGTCATCACCCCGCTTTAGAAGTTATGTGGCAAACCTTCAGCCACATTCCAGTGACTGAAGCCGTTACAAAGGCCCACCTCGCTTCACAGCCCAGTGAAGGAGAGTGTCAGCATTATTGTCCTACAAAGAGCACAGGGGGCCCGACTGGTGTGGCTCAGTGGTTGAGCGTCGACCCCTGCTCCAAGAGGTCACCAGTTCGATTCCTGGTCAGGGCACATGCCCAGGCTGCGGGCCCGATCCCCAATGGGGGGCGTGCAGGAGGCGGCCAACGGATGTTCTCTCTCATCGATGTTACTCTCTCTCTTTCTCCCTTCTCTCTCTCTAAAGTCAATCAAGAAAAAATTTAAACAAAGAGCACATGGGTTGGGTATGTAATGATGTGGCCACCTTGGGAAAATGCAGTTTGCTGTGACCACCTGCCTTCGCTCTAGGAAGAATTGCAGGAGAAGTTTGGGAAGAAAACCTCTACCGCGTAAGAGGGTTTCACGGAAAACAACAACGGTAGTTTCATCAAGAAGTTAAAAGCGGACGTTGAAGGTGTGGATCCGTATAGAGGTGAGAACCTGGCGGATAAAGAATAGTCAAAAAGACTTGGGCTTCTTTGGGTAATGGAGACAAACAAAGAGGTAGGGCAGAATGACGTTGGTTTTGAGGGTGCTGAGAGGGGAGAGGAAGGGGTGTTGTGAGTGGCAGCTGGAGCCTCCTGGTGGTCCATCCAAGCCCTGCAAAGGCCGACGGGTCTGCAAGAACCAAGGGCACTTAAGGGACTTCATAACCCAGGAGAACTGACACCAATACAGCCAGGATATTTTCTAATATGTTTTCATTGATTTTTTTTTTTTTTTTAGAGAGAGGAAGGGAGAGATAGAAACATTGATTGGCACGCCCCCTACTGGGGATTGAACCCGCAACCTGGACACGTGCCCTGACCAGGAACCCAACGGGGACCTCCCAGTCCATGGGACGACGCTCCATCCACTGAGCCACACCGGCCGGGGTAGCCAGGATATTTTACGTTAGAAAAACTATTCATAGCATTTACCTTATTAACAGGGGCTTTGGGGGAATTATACATGTCCACCATAACACGTGCTGCGGAAGCATTGATAATATAAAACTCAGTAATGAAAAGAGGAAACGGCAAACTAAGGAATAAATTTGAACCTAATAGTGTATGTATCAGACAGCCAGCAATTAGCTCACTTCATACCAGAGCAGCTGAAGCGTTTCCTTTAGAGTCAAAACCAGTTCAAGGACACTGCTCAGTCGTTCACAAAAGGGATGGAAATGAGTCACGTCTGCACTCATCAAGGAAGAAACAAAATCGCTATTTGCCAATAATTCAAGGCAATGTGATTGATTATAAAGGAAATGAAAAAAATGTCAGCGGGGGGGAAAAATGATTAGAATTCACCAGTAGCTGATTATTTTGGTAAGTCAGAGATGAACATACAAACTTCAACAGCTCGTCACTGTACCAGCAATAACCAGTTACAAAGTGTGCTCTTACCAAGATGCACTCCCAGAGGGGAAGAAAAGCGACACCCGGGAATATCGAATACCTCAAGAATATACCCAAAAGAAATGCACAGCTTTTCAAGAGGGAATTGTAAAATATTTTATTGCAGAAGATAAAAGAAGATCTTAAAAAGGGAGAGAGATTTATTCAATGTTCATGGATGAAAAGATTAAATGTTGTAAAGGTGTCAATGAACCCCAAATTAATCTATAAATTCAATTTAATTATAATAAAAATCTCAAGTTTTTCACAGAACTTGGCCAGGTTGAAAATGGGTGAAAACAGCCCCATGAAGGGTCCCGACGGTGTATTTTCACATCATCAGAAATAAAGAGCAAATTTTGGAAGCCACCAGGAAGAAAAACAGGTCCCCTTGCATAGGCAATCAAGAGGACATTTGACATTTCAGAGCGTGTCATGAGTCAGAAAACAATGTCTCAAAGACCTCAAAGCTGAAAAATCTCAAAACAGGACAAGAGAAGTAGGAGGAAGATGAAGATGAGGAGGGGGTCTCTTTCTTCTCAGGAAGCTACTTCACTGGCGAAAAGTAGAAATTTTAAAGAAGACACTGGAAGACAAAGGGTTTGTGGGGAGAGAAGGGAAGGAGAACCTTGGGGAGGCAGCTATGAGATTTGCCATCGTTTTTTCTGCCAAGAAAGAGCCTGGTAACCATCGTGCCTAAATCCGTGGCTCTCAGAGAGTAGCCCCCTCTACTGGAGGACTTGTTGGCAATGTAAACTCTCGGGGATCTTGTAGATGGTCCCTGTCAATAGGGGGCAGCAGAGAGGGAGGGTGGGGTCCATCTCCCAGGCCTCCTCTTTCACTGCCGGACAGCGACTGGAGGGAGACCCACCACATGGCTCTCTTGTGTTTCTTCCACCCCACCCCCCCACCCCCCTGTCCTCTCTCCCTCTCCAGCTTGGTTCTAAGATTCGGGGACCTTCTCGTTCCCCTCCTCCCTTCACTTCTTCAGGCCTAGAGGTGGGCATGGAGCCCCCCATCACCCATTTCTAGCTCGGGGCCCTGCACTTTGCCTCTGGGTCTGCGTACTTCCTGTCCACATCTATGTAAATAGGGTCTGATGAACCTACTGTCAAATCGCTCAAATTTAGTGTAACATCTGTTTCCGGGTGTTAACTGATATGGACATCAGTCCTAGAAATAGCTCCAGAAAGCAGAACCTCAGCATGAGATTCTGGGATTGGGTTACTCTCCTTGCCACGGGGACAGGGGACAGGAACCACCAGCGTCACCTGGAGTCAGGTTTATTCGAACCGAGGGGGACTGCAGTGGAGGGTTAGTGAGGACCAGCTGTGGAGAACTCAACTTGCTGTAGCTATTAGTCTCCAGGATGAGAAAGTGGATTAAAAGGTGTGGCATCAGGTGGCTCTTTTTCTGATGAGCGGTGGCTTTCAATTGGCAGCAATTTGACAATGTCTGGAGACAGTTTGATTGTCACACTCGGGGGTGGGGGTTACTACTGGCATCTAGTGGGTGGAGGACAAGGATGCTGTGAAATGCAGAGGACTGCCCCCATCGCAGAAGGTCATCTGCCCACCGCGGTGAGGCTGAGAAGCCCCAGCCCCGAGAGAAACGGGGAGCAGTGGATACTGAACTGAGAATGAGTGGAATCCAGAAGGTCCAGGCAGCGCATGAGAACAAACCCTCCCCTCCTGGAGTCTGGGGCGGTAGGGCTGAGAAGCAACCAGAGGTGTGATCATGAAGACAGCAGGAAACACTGCACCTGCTGGGTCTCCACCTACCCAGAGAAGGGCCCCGCTGAAGAGGCCTGGGGCCCTGAGACATGGGGCAGGGACATTTGAACCAAAAGCGACGACGTAGGGACAGTGGACTCTGAAATGTTTCTGAAACTCCTTCCAGCAGAGAGAACCCCTAACCCTCTCCAAGAGAAGGAGCCAGGCCCCGGCACTGGAGCTGATGATGACTTCCCCTACCCAGTGGCCCCACAGGCTGCCCCACGCCTCCAGACTCATGACTAGAAGCGGACTCCAGCTCAGACACCAGACAGAGAAGCACCAGGTCTGCTCTGGAAGCCGAAATGTACCCCCTCCCCCAGAATACTGTGGTGTGAAGCCAATCTCTGCGGGCAGGAGCCCAGCGAGCCTGTGGCAGTGGATCTAGATCTGGCGCGCGAACAGGATTACCCGTGAGGTCTGCGCACCCCTGTTCCAGGGCCATCCGCGCTCCCCGCACGGTTCGGCTGCTGTCTCAGCAGCCGGTGGTGCACGGGAACCCGGCTCACTGGCCGTCTGAGCAGCACAGACGTCGAGCAGGGGTTTCCGGCTCCGGCAGACCCCGGGGACCGCGGTAAACGAGCCAGCGCGCCGGCCCCGTGGGCCGCGGGAGCGCAGTGATTCTCACGCTGCAGTCCGGTCAGGAGCCCCGGGCACCTTTCAACCTTCACGAAGCCCAGGCGCGCCCCAGACCAAGTCCATCAGCACCTCCGGCGTGGGCCTCTGCGTCCGTGCTCTCTGAGGCCTCACGGGTGACTCTGGCTTGCAGACAGCCGCTAGGCGCAGGCGTCTGCAGGTCGGGGGAGAAGCCTGGGTCCTTTGGAAGGAAGGACCTGCGGTGGTGCTTCCGGAGGCCATCGGGCATCGGGCATCTTCTCCAGATCTCCAGAGGACGCTAACAGGTGTAGCCAGCACCATCATGCGGCGAGAACAGGGATTTTCCAAGGGTTGTAGACACGCGCTCTGACCTTAGAGACCTGGAATGTCACTACGTCCCACGAGCCAGATGGGCCGGCAGAGACCAGCTGATGGGCGGCCCTGACCTGAGTTCTCCCCACAGTGAGGCTGTGGGTGGGACGGTGGTCCATCTGTGGTGTGTTTCCAGACCCAGAAAATATAGTAAAGATACATGTACCTAGTCACTGAGGAGTTCTTTGTTTATTTCTTGATTAACGGGGTGAAGACTATTGTAGTAGAAAAGGCCAGACGGAGCCTCTGGAAATGGTCCCCTTCCATTAACCTCACCTGGAGATTGAACCAGACCAAATGTCACCTCCCTAGGGGATGTCAGAGACAAATGACCCCACTGAATACTTGAACGGTGCACGGGTCACGATTGCATCTCCGTCCACCTTGCCCGCTTGGCTGGTGCAAGAGGAAGCGGGTCATTGCCTTCCCCTCACCACGGTGAACACAGAGCCGGACCTGGCGTCACTGAGCAGGAAGGCCAGCCTGCCACCTGAGGGCAGTGGTTATCTCGGACTTCTTTCAGCACGGAGGGGATAGTGACTTGTCTACACGGGGACACTCAGTCCTCCTGCCCCACGTTTGCAGTGTCCCTATTTACCGAGGTCCAGAGCGCCTTAGCCATCACCACGTAACCTTGCAGATTCCGCTTCTGTTCCAGGAACTCATTCTGCGGCGGAAAACGACAGGTGTAGCATTGCAGCTCCGTTCTTACCATCCGCTCCTCATCCGAGAGCCGAAAGGTTAGTGACTGTGCCCACTGCGAGACCGTCTTCTGTCAGGACAGGTACTACTTAGAGGACAGAGCATGTTCCTCAACGCGCGGCTGACACATGGCGCTATCTCGGCCACTGTCAGGGACAGAACCAAGGCACAGAGCTGGCTGCCATCAAACCCTCGGCAAATGTTTGCTTTGGGTCCCCAAGTCTCAGCCTCCTGACTCCCCAGTCTCAGTCTTAGGGCCAAAGGAGGGGCACTCTCCCTGGAGAACATCGTGACTCCACAATGTGGAGCCTGAGACCATTCTTGGCCACTTTGGACCCCACATATCCCCAAAAAAACAGACGGAAAAGGGGGGTAACTCAGCTATCAAATGTCACTAATCCCATGGGGCTGCTTCTACACTCTTCAGGCAAGGAGGGTCTGTATTAGCATCAGGAGACTCCCTGTCACTGGAGGACTCTGGCCATCCAATGGAGATCAGACCTCAAGACCTCATGGCCCCACTCAGTGAGAATTGGGCCACCCTATCAGGCAAAGAACCCTACTTTGATGAAGTGCTGACACCACGTAAAGCGAATATAGGCTGAGTAGGGGAAGGAGACCGCAATGACCCACATGTTGTCCTGCGATGAGTTACAGAATTGGGACCCAGGGCAGCTCTGTTTTATAGCACACGTTTATTTATCTCTTTTCATTCTCTGCTACCTGCATACAGACCCCTAGCTGTAGCTAATGTTTCAGGCTTCGGATAAAAGTATGTCTGTCTCCCCGTCTCCCCATTACGCTATGTTAGCTGCTGAGATGTGCCATGTTCCCTGCGGTGAGGACATGGATTTCCTACCTGGAGGAAATTCGAGGTGGACTGTATGAACATCTTCTGTCTGCCCCTTCAGCTCGTGTTCACACTTCCCTCCTTGCTCTGCACCCTCGGAGACTGATCACCAGGAGCTGAACCTTTGACCTCTGGCTTCCAGTTAGGTTCAGACAAGAAGAGCATTAGTGAGAAATCAGAGGGAAGGAGGGAGAACTGGGAGGCAGGGGCAGTATTTATTCCTCTGCTTTTCTCCTGAGGCGCTGTGTGGGCCAGACCGGCAACATGCTTCTCCCAAGGCCGTGGACCGCTCCACGCAGACCCCGCATCTCCAGGTGCTGGCTCGCTGCTCCTGTGTCTGCCTTGGCAGGGCCAGCCGTGCTCCGAGACCAGGCCAGCCTCTGCCCTGCCCGTCTGCGGCCAGTCTTCATGGCAGTCGCCTCCCTTTGCGTGTGCCGTCTGTTTCTCTGCTCTTGCCAGGACCCTGGCTGCTACACTTCCTTTCCTAATGAGATTTTTCATTCTGCGCTTTTGCTCCCAAAAAAGATTAAGGAATTTTTAATTAAAAGAAAAGTTTCCAACAAGAAAAAGGAAACTCATTTTGATTTTTTTTTTTTTTTTAATTTTGGGATGGTGAAATTCTAAATAGCCCTGATTTGGGATTGCAGTCTGCCAAATTACACTGTAAATAGCTTTGATTTGGAATCGTACGCCCCAGAATCAAGGTTATTTGCAAATTTATTTTGCCAAAATCAGCAACCAGGTTTGAGAGTCCCAATCCTCTTATTTAAGGGAAATATTATAACAAACTGAGCATAATTGGAGGAGGAGAGCACAGAAACATTTTTCCTGCTGTGTACATCTAATTTGCAAAGCACAAACAACATTTAAGCCGCTCATTTGCTCAGTTATCACGGTCCCTTCGATCAGACTGCACTCCCTCAGTACGCTGCTGCCCAGCTGAGGGTGTGAATCCAGCACCCTCCGTCTAGGACGCTGGGTCGGAATTTCTAAAGGACCCTTAACGAGCCAGCCAAAGAAATGAGCATATTCTACTTCTCTTCAAAAGTATGCCAAACCTGAATATGAACAAATATAAACACCTCTCAGGATGGGAATTATAAAATACATTCAAATGTGGGATATTTAATCAGAACAGGTTGAAATCATTTCTATTATTTTTCTAGGTAGAAATATGCTGTAACAGTTTGTCTTACAAATGTACGCACGTGAAAACGACATCCCTGCCTATGTCTTTTCATGTCATAATTTCAGGAGCATTTTTCAAACAGCTGGATGTTAAAATATGATCCTCTTAGACTTAGATTTAATAGCACTGCAAATTTTAGAACAAGATGACAGGTGTTAAGCATTTCCTCAGCCCAAAGTAAGATAGACAATTCAGAGAAGTAGTTGGAGAGAGTTGCTAGTATCGGGGTGATGCACCATAAGCCAGCTAGGGGATGTCACAAGATAGTCATTGTCATTCATCACCTAGAACAGTAGATGTAACCTCTGCTGTGTATTAGAATCACTGGATCTTTTAACAAATGTCCATGCCTGTGTTGCAGTCAAAACTGATTAACTAAGAATATCTAGAAGAGGCGGTAGATATGGGGGTGTTAGGACCTCAGGTAATTTTATAGTGCAACCAGGCTAGGGACCATTGCCCTAGGGTTCAAGAGAGCAAAATAACCAGGTATCACCCGTCCTTGAAAAGACTAAAGGTGAGATGCCTCCACCAGATGACTGGATGACAAGGGTGGCCAGAGGAAGCAAGGATGCCTGCTTTTTCTTCTGGAGAGAAGCCTGCCACCCAGGAGGGAGGGTGGCACCCAGGCAGGCTTGGGGTCAGCCTGAAAAGAAGCAGACCAGCTTCTAGCCAGGGTGGAGGCCACCTGAGGAGAAAGCGGCCCTTCACTGTGAAGTGCAGGAGGTCAGTGCGATCGAGCAGCCACCAGAGTTGTCACGCGAGGACCGCCCAGAGCACCCCATGACTCAGAAGTGGTCCATCTGTCTCAGCCCCGATTACAGCAGTGTCAGTAAGCGAAGCCATCCTCCCTCCTTGCCTCTTCTCCCTCTCCAACCCTCCCCTGGAAACCAAAACATCAGCGAGCAATGGACACAGCGTAGAGAATAGCAGCAGAGGAGGAGGCTGAGTTGACCACCACCTGCTCCCCCTTTCAGGCGTCTCTGCACAAAGTTGGCATGAGTCGGATGCAAGGAAACCCGAGCTTGTCGGACATTTGGAGGTCTGATCATCACAGCGGAGAGACATGTTAATGACTGAGAAGGGACTGATCTTAGGACAAAAGACACAAAGGGGAGTTTTATCATCTGACAGCAGCCCCAAGTTTGGTGCTCTGTGCAATATGTCACTCGAAAGGCAGAGGAAATGATCCCAAAGCTGGGGGTTGGAAGGCAACGGGCCAAGAATAGAGTGTTCTGTTTTGCACATTTCCAAGCTCAGCTTGCTCAGTCAAATGCTTGCCTCAATGCCGCTGGACACAGGATGACACTGTGTCCCCCCAACCACTTTCCATGTCATCAGAGCCCCAAATTTAGGCACGTGTCTCCGGATGCTTGGGGGTGTTTATTCAGAAGGCGAGAATCCTTAGCTCCCCCATCAGCTGCTGTTGCTGGTCGCTCCTACAGAGGCTGGACCACAAGGCAAACCACGGAGGGGGTGGGGCTGACGGGGGGCTTGCAGCCTGAGGGGAGGAGCACCCCACGGGAAACACTGGAGGGGAAACAGAGAGACGCACCCGCTGAAAGTGTGGTGTCCGGGAGCCCCTTCGTCCTCGGTCCTGGGGACTCTGCCATCGCCCAGCGAGGCCACACTCAGAAGGCCAGGAGGGCATCTGAGTGGGCGTATGGACCAAATACTGATGACAGGAAAAGCATTTAATAAAAGTCAACATTTGCTCCTGGAAAGAACAGAAAACTCACTAAGCACATGAGGGGAAAGGTAAGTCCTTAGGGACATCTACAAAGCTCCCACCGCAACTGTGAAATAATGAACGCCTTCTTCTTACCACGAGGAGCACGGCAAGGGTGTCAACGCGCATGCTCTGTCCACACTGCTTTCAGGGGGGGCAGTGTCCCCCAGCATCCCTAGGTTGAGACTCTAACCACACAGGTGATTATAGTTGGAAATGGGGCCTTTAAAGAGGTGATTATGATTCAGTAAGATCATAAGGCTGGTGCCCTTATTTTAAAAATAAAAAAAGAGCCACACCAAGAATGCATGAACACAGAAGAAAGAACATGGGAGGAGGCAGCCCTCTGCAAGCCAAAGACAGAGGCCTCAGGAGAAGTCAGCCCTGATGGCACCTCGATCTTGAACTTCCAGGTTGGCGAAGGCGGAGGTCCTCACAGGTGTGATCTATAAATACTGAGGTCATAAGCTGTGGGCGGGAAGGGGCCATTCTTTTGTAGGTGATTGCCACTACCTTTTCAGCTGCTCTGAAGCTAGTCTTTTTCTTCTGATATTCCGCAGTTTCAGTGGTAGGACAGTTAGGAGGAGAAGGTTTTCACTGTCGACTCTTGCGCCTTTTTTTTTTTTTTTTTTTTTTTTTTGAGAAATAATGAAAAGCAATCAGATACTTTCGCAGCACCAATGGAAATAATCGTATTTTTCACACCAATTATTGATGTACTAGATTATTTAATACTGTGAGAGATTAAAATTGTGAAAGAACAAAAGTTCGACGGAGTAAGGTTCAGATATCTCATTGGCTTTATTGAACAATTCGCGAGTTGGCTAGCATCCCGTCCAGTAAATAAACAGGACTTTCAAGGAGCTGCACAACATGGAAAGTTTCACAGGTCGTCACTGGGCAGGACCAGAAAGTCATCAGCAAAAGAAAAGAAAGGATTGTTTCAGGCGTGATTACCTTCCCTTCCTGGGCGATGGGGGTCTTACCAGGCCAATTGCCTCTGCTTCTTTGGGGGAGAGAGGGCCCACCTGGCAGGTTACCCGATTGGTTCTGACCAGAAAATTGCAGACTGACTGATGGAGATCACATTCCCGGTGAAGGCTCAAGCTGCACTAGATCAGGGAATAAGTCCAAGTCACGGGCCTTAGCACAGGTGACTCCATGCCGGGCCTGTGGTTTTCCTGTTTAATAACAGACTTCCATATTTAACCAGTTTTTAATTTATGTATTAAATCCTGCTTGATCATAATGTATTCGTCTTTTGATGTATTTCCAGGTTCTTTTGCTAAAATGTTGTTGAAATGATCTGGCGTTTACTTACTATTGAGATTTTCTGTAACGTCAGATGCTATCACAATGAAGGTTTATTATTAAAGTTTTACTGGCTTTCTAAAATGAAATGGGAAGATCTCTATCTGCTTTATGAGCAAGGGTAGCTTCAGCGGCACTGTAGTCTTTAATGGATTATATAAAATTCCGCTGTGAAGAGAACTGGCCCTCCCGCCCTTTACAGTGGAGTCTTTTTATTACCCCCTGAACTCTTTCTATTCGAATGGGTCCATTACATTTTTCCATTTCCTCTTGGGTGATTTTGCTAGTTTGTATTTTGTCAAAAATGCATGTTATTTGTCTCAGTTGTCAAAGTTTCTGCCCTTTCCTTACAGGTAACAGTGTTTCAAGATGTTTTAAAATCCTCCCGCATGTTACGTTGTCTTTCTCGTTCCCCATGGAATTTACATGACTGATTTTTTCCTTTTGCTTTTTCTCAATAAACACTTGCAAGCTGTTTATCACTTTTATCAGTCCTTTGATGAAAAATGTTGTGGCGATTTATTACAAATAAATTTGTGGTGGTTGTGTGTCATTTTACCAATTCTTGCTTTTTCGGCATATCCTGATTTCTTTGGGTAAATTATGTTCTTTCAAAGGTTCTTCTTACTTGCACGTTGCTTTTCATTTTTCTTTAATAATGAAGGCATTTAACAACACACATTTTCTATAATTAGAGATTTCACTATGTACTTTAGTTCTATATGAAACATTCTTGTTTTTGTTTGATTCTAAACAGCAATTCCTGTTAAGTAATTAACATTGTTATTAACCCACCAACCATAATCCTAACTAGGAAGAAATCATAACTTGGGATGGTTCATAACTTAAACATCTACTACGCCAAGGAAAACAAAACTTTCTTTTGCAATATGTTAATTAAAAATATGTGTGCTTTAAAAATCTTTCTGACTCTGATTGGGAGAGAAACAACATAGGGAAAAAATGTGGATTCAACTGTGTAATAATTTCAGACAGATCTGAATTCTCAAGAGTAAATATCATCCGGCTGGTGAGGCTCAGTGGTTGAGTGTCAACCATGCACCAAGAAGTCCCCGGTTCCATTCCCGGTCAGGGCGCATGCCCTGGTTGTGGGCCCGATCTCCAGTGGGGGGCATGCAGGAGGCGGCCAGTCGATGTGCTCTCTCATCGATGTTTCTATCTCTCTCTCCTTCTCCCTTCCTCTCTCTCTCTAAACTTAATAAAGAAAAAGAAAGTAAATATCAGTCAAGACAAAGTCTTTATAATTGATCAATGTTGCTCCACAGTTAAGAAATAATGAGCTTTCTGTGTTGAAAAGATTTCAGTCGCCACATTTAGATCCAGGGGCCAACTCTACCCTAAAATTTCAGGACGTTACACAAACATGCTGCGGGACTGAGTTACCTCAGCAGACACTATAGTCCTTTCCACTGAATTAAAACAAAGTAAAGAGCCCCCCAAACTGTAGGTGCATAAAGAGGGTCTTGAAAGGTGCCTGATTTTAGACTCCCTGTGACTCCAGTGTGGAAACTGAGTTACTGGTTCTACTGAGGAAGAGAAAGAATGTGACGTATTGGCATGTCCCGTACAGTGGGTTCCATGTGGCCCACTCCTGCGTCCCTCTCCCCATTACCTCAGCATGTTCCGGGGCCCAGGCAGGGGACGGGCACCACTGCACTTGCTCTTAAATACAATGTAACGTAGTACATGCAAGCTCACTCCTCAATCAGAACAATCAACGTCAAAGAAAGTGGGTAGGAGAAAATACATGAGTGAGAATAAATGCAAAAACCGGCAAGTTATGCAAGAAAGCAAATCGTGAAAGCTCTCAACGATCCAACGGCCTACAGAGGTGAAATACCGGGAAAACGAATGCGATGGCAATAGTGACGGCCAGGAGTTCACAGGTGACTGATGTGTGGGGTGAGGAGGATAAGAAAATAAAACCATAATCTGTCTTTGTAGGAAGGAAGCTGATAAACTGTAAACTAATTATGCCCGAGTAGTATATGAATGCTGTTTGGGAACGTCAAGGTAAGAACCAGGAAA
Organism: Molossus molossus; assembly: GCF_014108415.1. Taxonomy (NCBI): domain Eukaryota; kingdom Metazoa; phylum Chordata; class Mammalia; order Chiroptera; family Molossidae; genus Molossus; species Molossus molossus. The sequence continues at coordinate 3,518,996 of NW_023425401.1, forward strand.
CAGCCTCAGGGTGGAATTTAGCTGTCGCTAAGGAGCAGGAAGGACTGCCCTGGACGTTTGGCTCAGCGGTTAGAGCGTCGGCTCCTGGACCAGACAGAGAGTCCCAGGTTCGGTTCCCGCTAAGGGCACGTACCTCGGTTGCAGTTTGTCCCCGGCCCCAGTTGGGACTGTATAGGTGACAACCACTCGATGTGTCTCTCTCACGTCAATGTTTCTCTCTCTCTCTCTCTCTCTCTCTTTCTCTCTCTCAAAGTATCTGAAGATAAATGCAAAAATGTCCTCAGGTGAGGATTAAAATAAATAAAAATAAAAAAGAAGAGTGGGAAGGACTAAATTGGGAGACACCTCTTTTCTGTAATAGGCCTAGCAATTCCATTTGACTTTTTAAAAATATATACAAGTATTGCAGTGATAAAAAAAAAAAAAAAAAAGAAAAGATTTAAGAGACATGTAGAGCATAGTCCCCATGCTGTACTTATGTGTGTACATGTATGTAGACACACGCATACTCGCATATACATCAAAAATGATCCCAGAGCCCTGGCCAGTTTGGCTCAGCGGTTAGAGCATCGGCCTGCGGTCCAGGGAGACCCGGGTTTGGTTCCCGCTAAGGGCACGTACTTCGGTTGCGGTTTGTCCCCGGCCCTGGTTGGGTCGTGCGGGTGGCAGCCACTCGACGTGTCCCTTCACGTTGATGTTTCTCTCTCTCTCCCTCCCACTCTATCTGTACAAAAAATGGAAAAATATCCTCGGGTGAGGATAAAAAAAAAAAAAAAAAAAATGATCCCAGATAAATGATGCAGTGTTCAGTTTTATCACAGAGTAGTGGGATTACGAACAAATGCATTTTATTCCTTATACTTACTATAGTTTCAACATATTCTATACTGCTAAAGACGTGTCTATATTTAGAAAAACAAAACAAAACAATAAAAAATGCAACTTGCCAAGTGCACACCAGCACAGTGTGAAGTGCTGGGGATTCCAAGCTGGATAAGAGGTGGACAGCTGTGTCAAGGATGATATTCAGAAAGTTGGGAGGCAGCACAACTGTAAGCCAACTCTTGCCAAAGTCTTTCGATCAATAGGCTGTTCTGTCTTTTCTCCTTTGTCCTTCATTCTCTTGGCGAAAGAAGAGGTTTTCTTTGTGGGTTATTTTCATCTTATAAGAAAGTTCTTATAAGAACTTTCCATATTTTAATCACAGTATCCCTGAACCTATGTTTAGCCAGACAATTTCTCTAATGGGAGATGCTGATTATATTTGCTGTCATTTCTTAATGCGTGTGAAATATTTTTAAATTATCACGAAAGTCAAATCGTTATGTCACAGAAAGAAAGGTCTGTAACAGAGAACAGATGGCTAATGGGCTGTGACTCGTCACAAATGGGTTCTAAGTTTCGTAACAAGAATCTATCAGCAGTAGGAAAATGTATCTGGACAGAGACCAATTGCCTGGAGTTAGTGCACCAGCTAATTTTAGAGCATTTCACTTTCTTTTCCCCCAAGTGACATGAACAATATGATTGAGTCACTTTGCTGCAAACAATTGAACAAGACTGACAAATGCATGATGCTTCAGACCGTGAAATCCCAACTGGTCCGATCACAGATAAATTTATCATGCCTACAGAGATGTTACTGAAGCTACAAGTCTGCCCCTCCCAGGCTTAATAACTACCAGATGGAAGTGGGCCAGGTCTGCAGTGTCATCTCAAGCATGTGTCTTCAGATGATTTTTTTTGAATCAGAGGATTCCTCTGTAATTTAATTTATTTTTCCTCAACACTCTTGACAAATACCATTACAAACTCTGCTGACAAGAGGTGGTATGCTTCATTTGGAAGTGTATCTGCTATGGTTGTGAAGAGTCATAGAGCAATAGGAGACACAGGTTGTCCACCCCATGGGGCAGGCTGGAATGAGCCATAACCCTGCCTAGTACCCACTGTAATACTGTGTATCAGGTATGAGCTAAAGCCTTGGAGGATGTGCATTGAAAGATGGTGGTCAGAGAAGATTCATAAGAGGAGACAGTAAACCATTTCAGGGCAGGTTCAGAATTTCAACATCTAAGTTGAGAAACTGAGTCAGGGAACAGGCTGTATTTGGAAATCACAGATGTGATTGTAGGAACTACAAAAAAGTGAGACCCAGTGAAAAAATCAGCATCTTGCACTCCCTCCCCAGCTGATTGGTCTCCATCTGAATGTGTAGGTCCCACAATTTACTCTGTACCTAACAAAGCCCACCTGTCACAATACATGAAACATGGCCTCGTAACTGGACTTGTTTTTCAATCCCCCACCTTTGTCAAAGCCACCTGTGCTCAGAGGACTACCAAATGGATGGGGAAATCTGTGAAATGTGCTGTCACTAATTCTGATGAGAAAGAAGCTAGGAGGAGTACGGACTGGGGCCTCCCCAACAAAGCATCTAGCAATGGATCCCTCAAAATGTACCTCCCAGGAAGATATAAAAAAGTGGAAGTATATACCTTGGATTGGAAGAATTAACATCATTAAAATGTCCATACTACCCAAAGTAATCTATAGATTCAATGCAATCCCCATCAAAAAACCAATGACATATTTCACAGAACTAGAACAAATACTCCAAAAGTTTATATGGAATCAAAATAGACCCCAAATAGCCATAGTAATCTTGATAAAGAAGGACAAAGTGGGAGGGATCACAATACTGGATATCAGGTTATACTACAAAGCCACTGTAATCAAAACAGCCTGGTACTGGCACAAGAACAGGCATATAGATAAATAGAACAGAACAAAGAACCCAGAAATTGACCCAAGACAATATACTCAATTAATATTTGACAAAGGTGGCAAGAGCATACAGTGGAGTCAAGAAAGCCTCTTGAATAAATGGTGCTGGGAAAATTAGACAACTACATGCAAAAAAAAAAAATATGAAACTAGACCACCAGCTTACACCATACAAAAGAATAAACTCAAAATGGATAACAAACTTAAATGTCTCTCAGGAATCCATAAAAATCCTAGAAGAAAATGTAGGCAACAAAATTTCAGACATCATACGCAGCAGAATTTTCACTGATACAACACCTAAGACAACAAAAACAAAGGGAAAAAAAATGAACACGTGAGATTGCATCAAACTAAAAAGCTTCTGCACAGCAAAAACAAAAAACAAAACAAAAAAAAAAACACCAAAATGGAAAAGGAACCCACTATATGGAAGAGCATAATTGCCAATGATACATCAGATAAGGGGTTAATTTCCAAAATATATAGAGTGCTCATACAACTCAACCAAAGCAAGACAAAGAACTGAATTTAAAAATGGGCAGAGGAGCTGAATAGACACCTCTCCAACCAGGACATATAAATGGCCAAGAGACATATGAAGAAATGCTCGACATCACTAATCATCAGAGAGATGCAAATTGAAACAACAATGAGGTATCACCTCACACCTGTCAGAATGGCTGCCATCAACAAATCATCAAACAAGTTCTGGTGAGAGTGTGAAGAAAAGAGGACTGTAGTGCACTGCTGGTGGGAATGCAGACTGGTGCAGCCACTAGGGAACCTCAAAAAGTTACAAATTGAACTGCCATTTGACCCAGTGATCCCACTTCTAGGAATATATCTTAAGAAGCCTGAAACATCAATCAGAAAAAATATATGTACCCTTATGTTCATAGCAGCACTATTTACAGTCACTAAGATCTGGAAACAGCCCAAGTGTCCATCAATAAATGAGTGGATATAAAAGCTATGGTACAGGGGGATTCCAAAATGGTGGTGGAGTAAATGGAAGCTACACAGACCGTATCGCAGGACCAAACTGAAATTACAACTAAAATGAAAACAAATAGTCAGGAAAAAGGCAACAGAAAAGCAGCCAGAGAGGATCCATATATCCAGGGACAAAAAAAAAAAAAAAAAAAGTCACTGAATTGAGCTTGGTAGGATCCACGAAGACATGAGAGGGTGGGCTGGGAGCCTATGGGCAACAGCTGTTTTAGCTGTGAGCAGCTCCCTCAGGATTAACATCCCAAGTCAGCTCCACAGTGCAGAGGACCAGGACAGAGCACTAAATTAGCTACAGCCACTCACCTTGGGCTCCAGCAGAGGGAGGATGGACTGGACTGGAACTCTGTGGACACTTGAGAGCTTGGAGAGCTGGGAAGGTATTGAGAGTTTTGTGTTGATTCACTCCCTCAAAGGACAGTAGCCATCATACTCAAAGAGCCTCTTCCAAGAGCGCTGGGGAAAAGCAACAGCCCCTCTCTCAGAAATTTAACTCCACCCAGCTATGCCAGACAAATGCAAATTGAGCCTCATTAATAGTAGCGTCTGCCCCACACTCTGGAAATCCTCTTACCCTGAACACCTGAGGGATTTTTTTCATTCAGCTGAGAGCTACAACCCAAGGCTTATCAAGTAACTGAGACTAATAGCCTCCAGGCAGAAAGCTAGAGGATAACTGAACCTTTCCTGGGCTTATAAATCTACCCACGAAAGTAAGACTTGACAGTGGTGTTTAACGTGGGTCCTCCCACACTCATCCAAACCCAGTAGAGGGAGACACAAACAGCAGACACCAACACCAACAGGGAAAATTTGGAAGGCTCCAAAACCACTGAGATAGCCAAAATGGTGAAACAAATCCCAAATGAAAGAACCAGAGAACTCTACTGAAGATGAGATAAATGAAATGCAATTAAGCAAGTTATCAGAGGTAGAGTTCAGACTGATGATAAAGAGGAAGCTCAACAGCTTGAGTAAAGAGCTCAGCACCATAAGTAAAGATATAGAAACACTGAAAACCAACCAATTGGGAATAAAGAATGACGTAGCAGAAATAAAGAACACATTGGAAGGAATAACCAGCAGAGTAGAGGAAGCTGAAAACTGAATCAGTGAATTAGAAGACAGGGTAGAAAAAAAATCATTCAATGAGAAACCCAAAAAGAAAAAACAATTAAAAAACAGAAAGACAGCTTAAGGGAACTGTGGGACAACTAAAAATGTAACAACATTCAAATCATAGGAGTTCCAGAAGAAGAAGAAAATGAGCAAGGGTTAGAGAATATATTTGAAGAAATAACGACAGAAAACTTCCCTAACTTGGTCAAGGAAGAAGGCATTCAAATTCAAGAAGCACAGAGAGCCCCAAGTAAGAAGAACCCAAACAGGCCCACACCAAGATACATAGTAATTAAAATGCCAAAAATTAAAGACAAAGAGAGAATCCTAAAGGCAGCAAGAGATAAGCAACAGGTTACCTACAAAGGAAACCCCATAAGGCTCTCAGCAGACTTCTCAACAGAAACACTACAGGTCAGAAGGGAATAATGTGAAATAATCAAGGTAATGAAAAACAAGTATCTGAATCCAAGACTACTCTATCCAGCAGAACTATTATTCAAAATAGGAGGTAAAAAAAAAAAAAAAAAAGGCTTCCCAGACAAAAAATGAGGCTAAGGTACTATATTAGCACCAAACCATCACTGCAAGAAGTGTTTAAAAGGACTGCTATAATTGGTAAAAGAAATAGAAAGAAAAATATAGCCACAATAAACAAAAATGGCAATAAGTACATATTAATAATAACCTTAAACATAAATGGATTGAACACTCTAATCAGAAGACACAGAGTAGCTGATTGGATAAGAAAACATGACTCACATATATATTGTTTACAAAAGATCTACCTCACAACAAAAGACTCACATAGGTTGAAAATAATGGATGGGGAAAAAATCTTCCAAGCAAATGGAAAGGAAAAAAAGGCTGGGGTAGCAATACTCATATCTGATAAAAATTGATTTCAAAATGAAGGCCATAACTAGAGACAAAGAAGGTCGCTACCTAATATTGAAAGGATCTATCCAACAGGAAGATATAACCTTGGTAAACATGTATGCACCCAATATAGGAGCACCAATATATATTAAAAATCTTCTGGCCCTGGCCAGTTTGGCTCAGCGGTTAGAGCGTCGGCCTGAGGTCCGGAGAGACCCGGGTTTCGGTTCCCGCTAAGGGCACGTACTTCGGTTGCAGTTTGTCCCCGGCCCTGGTTGGTCGTGCGGGTGGCGGCCATTCGATGTGTCCCTTCACGTCGATGTTTCTCACTCTCTCTCCCTTCCTCTCTCTCCCTCCCACTCTATCTGTAAAAAAAATGGAAAAATATCCTCGGGTGAGGATAAAAAAATAAATAAATAAATAAAATAAAAAAATCTTCTGGAGGACTTAAAAGGAGAAACTGACAGCAATACAATCATAGCAGGGGACTTCAACACCACGCTGACAACACTGGATAGATCCTCTAGACCAGCTGTTCTCAACCTGTGGGTCACGACCCCTTTGGGAGTCAAATGACCCTTTCACAAGGGTCACCTAAGACCATTGGAAAACACATATTTCCGATGGCAACACCTAACAGTAGCAAAATTACAGCTATGAAGTAGCAACAAAAATAATTTTATGGTTGGGGGTCACCACAACATGAAGAACTGTATTAAAGGGTTGCAGCATTAGGAAGGTTGAGAACCAATGCTCTAGACGAATAATTAACAAGGAAACAGGGACTCTAAAGTATGCACTAGATCAAATGGATTTAATAGATATCCACAGAGAATTACACCCCAAAAATGCAGAATTCACATTTTTCTCCAGAGCACATGGGACATTCTCAAAGATAGACCACATGTTAGGACACAAACTAAGTCTCTACAAGTTCAAGAAGACTGAAATTATATCAAGCATCTTCTCAGATCACAATGGCACGAAGCTAGAAATCATTACAACAAAAACACGCAAAGACATTTGAACACATGGGGGCTACATAGCATGTTATTAAACAATCAATGGGTTACCAAGGAGATCAAGGAAGAAATTTTAAAATTCCTGGAAACCAATGAAAATGAACACACAACAGCACAAAATTTAGGAGACGCAGCGAAAGCAGTTCTGAGGGGAAGTTCATAGCACTACAGGCCTACCTCAAGAAACAAGAAACATTTCTAATTGACTATCTAACCTCACAACTTAAAGAACTAGAAAGCAAACAAACAAATAAACAACATAGAGACCAAAAAAAAATTCAAAAGATCAATGAAATAAAGAGTCGGTTCTTTGAAAAGATAAACAAGATTGATGGACCCTTAACTAGACTCACAAGAAACAAAGAGAGAGGACTCAAACAAAATCAAAAATGAAAGAGAAGAAGTAACAACTGACACTACAGAAATACAAAGGCTCGTTAACAAATACTATGAACAATTATACGGCAACAAATTGGACAATCTAAGCAAAATGGACAAATTTCTAGAAATACATAGTCTCCCAAAACTGAACCCAGATGAGACAGAAACTTGAACTGACCAATAACAACTAAGGAAATTGAAGATGTAATCAAGACTCTCCAGCAAATAAAAGCCCAGGCTAGATGGTTTCACGGGGGAGTTTTACCAAGCATTCAAAGAACTAACACCCATTCTCCTCAAACTATTCTAAATAATTCAAGAAAGAAGACTTCCAAACTCTGCCAAAATCCTTAACAAAATATTAGCAAATCGGATCCAGAAATACATCAAAAAAAGTATTCACTGTGACCAAGTGGAATTCATCCCAGAGATGCAAGGCTGGTACAATATTAACAAATCAATTAATGTAACACACCACATAAACAAAATGAAAGATAAAAACCATATGATCACATCAATAGATGCTGAAAAGGCATTCAACAAAATCCAGCACCTGTTTCTGATAAAAATGCTCGGCAATGTGGAAATAAAGGGATCATATCTCGACATAATAAAGGCCATATATGAAAAATCTACAGCCAACATCATACTCAATGGTAAAAAAATTCAAGCATTTTCCTTAAGAACAGGAATAAGACAGAGATGCCCATTTTCACCACTCTTATTTAACATAGTACTGGAAGTCTTAGCCACAGCAATCAGACATGAAGAAAAAATAAAAGGGATCCAAATGGGAAAGGAGGAAGTGAAACTGTCATTATTTGCAGATGACATGATATTGTACATAGAAAGCCCTGAAGACTCCATCAAAAATCTACTAGATTTAATAAAAAAAATTTGGCAAGGTAGCAGAATACAAAATTAACATCAAAAAATTGACAGCATTCTTATACACCATTAATAAACTCACAAAAAGAGAAACTAAAAAAACAATCCTATTTACCATTGCAGCAAAAAAAATTAAGATACCTAGAAATAAACTTAATCAAAGAAGTATTTGCAAGAAACTACAGGACATTGAATAAAGAAATAGAGGAAGATATAAAAAAGTGGAAGCACATACCTTGTGCATGAATGGGAAGAATTAACATAATTAAAATGTCCATAATACCCAAAGCAATCTATAGATTCAATGCAATCCCCTTCAAAATGCCAACAACATATTTCACAGAACTGGAACAAATGACCCGTCCCGCAGGTCGAGCAATGAGGACTCTAGAGGGGGAGAGAGGATGAGGAGGGACAAGAGACACGAGAAACGGAGACAAGACAGGGTTCTGATCAAGTCTCATTTACTCAGGGGAAATTCATACAATATATAGGGCAAGAAGCACCTGTTGCCAAGCACCAGGCTTGCTTGAAGCAATTTCAGGAAATACTAGAAAAGGAACAAAAGGTCAGCAAAGACTGGCTTGTTGAGTAAATGGTTACTTAAAGAAATGCAAAATGCAGAGATAAAGAAATGCAGAATGCAGAGATATCCTGCCTTGGGGCAGGAGATGGCAGAGCAGATTTTAACAAAATGGATGCCATGCAAAAAGTCTCCCACAAACAAATACTTCTAAAGTTCATATGGAACAACAACAACAACAAAAACCCGAATAGCTACAGCAATCTTGATAAAGAAGGACAAAGTAGGAGGGATCACAATACTGAATATCAGGTTATACTACAAAGCTACTTTAATCAAAACAGCCTGGTACTGGCACAAGAACAGGCATATAGATCAATGGAACAGAACAGAGAACCCAGAAATTGACCCAAGACAATATGCTCAATTAATATTTGACAAAGGTGGCAAGAGCATACAGTGGAGTCTTGACAGCTACATGCAAAAAAAATGAAACTAGACCACCAGCTTATACCATACAAAAGAATAAACTCAAAATGGATAACAAACTTAAATGTCACTAGGGAATCCATAAAAATCCTAGAAGGAAATGTAGGCAACAAAATTTCAGATATCATACACAGCAGAATTTTCACTGATACAACACTTAAGGCAAGAGAAACAAAGGAAAAATGAACATGTCAGATTGCATCAAACTAAAAAGCTTCTGCACTACAAAAGAAGCAACCACCAAAATGGAAAGGAAACTCACTATATGGGAGAGCATAATCCCCATATAGTGGGATTATATAGAGAGCAATACATCAGATAAGAAGTTAATTTCCAAAATATTTAGAGTGCTCATACAACTCAACAAAAGGAAGACAAAGAACCAAATTAAAAAAATGGGCAGAGGAGCTGAATAGACACCTCTCCAAACAGGACACACAAATGGCCAAGAAACATATGAAGAAATGCTCAACATCACTAATCATCAGAGAGATGCAAATTAAAACAACAATGAGGTATCACCTCACACCTGTCAGAATGGCTGCCATCAACAAAGCATCAAACAACAAGTGCTGTCGAGGGTGTGGAGAAAAAGGGGACTCTAGTACACTGCTGGTGGGAATGCAGACTGGTGCAGCCACTATGGAAAACAATATGGTGTCTCCTCAAAAAGATAAAAATTGAATTGCCATTTGACCCAGTGATCCCACTTCTAGGAATATATCCTAAGAAGCCTGAAACATCAATCAGAAAGAATATATGTACCCCTATGTTCATAGCAGCACTATATACAATCACTAAGATCTGGAAACAGCCCAAGTATCCATCAGTAGATGAGTGGATTAAAAAGCTGTGGTACATATACACAGTGGAGTACAATGCAGCTGTAAGAAAGAAAGATCTCTTATCCTTTGAGACGACACGGAGGGACCTGGAGAGTGTTATCCTAAGCAAAACAAGGCAATCAGAGAAAGACAAATATCATATGATCTCAATTATTTGAGGAATATAATGAACAAAACAAAATGATCAACAAAATAGACCCAGAGACATAGAAGTAGGGTACAGACTGACAGTCCTCAGAAGATGGGGATGTGGGGGAGGAAAGAGCTAAACCACAGAACTTATATTCATGTATGTGTAACCAATGGACAAAGACAATGCTGGGGAGAGGGCGGGAGGAGGGGAACAGGATGAGGTTATCAATGGGGGGAAAAGGAGAAACATTTGTAACAAAAATAAATTAATTAAATACCTCCCAGGTGGCCAGGAGCTCCTGGGGTATTGGGAGGGGAGGAGTCTCTGAAAGGTTTCCAGGTTCCACAGGCCCAGTGTCCCTGGAGACCAGCTGAGAAGGGATGGTTGAAAAAACACACCTGGAGCCCTGGCCGGTTTGGCTCAGCGGTTAGAGCGTCGGCCTGCGGTACAGAGAGACCCGGGTTCGGTTCCCGCTAAGGGCATGTACCTCGGTTGCAGTTTGTCCCCGGCCCTGGTTGGTCGTGCGGGTGGCAGCCACTCGATGTGTCCCTTCACATCGATGTTTCTCTCTCTCTCTCTCTCTCTCCCTCCCGCTCTATCTGAACAAAAAAAAAAGGAAAAAGTGTCCTCGGGTGAGGATAAAAAAAAAAATAAAAAAAAAAAAAAAAGAAAAAACACACCTGGAAATTTTCTTAGGTCTGTATTTTATTATTATGGTTGTTATTTTATTATTTTAATAATAATAACCACTTAACTGTTGAAAATATGGGATGTATTTTCAAAGTATTAAAATATTTTTAAAGTATTAAAAAGATAGCCCTGGCCAGTTTGGCTCAGCGGTTAGAGCGTTCACCTGCGGTCCAAAGAGACCCGGGTTCAGTTCCCGCTAAGGGCATGTACCTCGGTTGCAGTTTGTCCCCGGCCCTGGTTGGTCGTGTGGGTGGCAGCCACTCGATGTGTCCCTTTCACATCGATGTTTCTCTCTCTCTCTCCAGCTCTATCTGGACAAAAAAAAAAAAAATGGAAAAATGTCCTCCGGTGAGGAAAAAAAAAAATAGATAGTAAAAACCATTCATAAATCTCCAATCTGGGTGTGATCTCTCCACTGACTTCATTGTTTCTCATGACCCAGGGCTCTGACCCCCACCTTGCAGGAGGAGTTCACAAACACCTGTACACACAGGGCCCCCACTCAGAGCCCCAGGATCTGGCCAGATTACCACTCCCAGCTGTAATACTCTTACTATGAGAGTCAGGGATGTGACCCCTATTGAATAACATTTGTAAACATTACCTTCTTAGAGGAGTGCTCTTTGGAGATGCAGGAGCAGTGCGGGCCAGAGCCAAAAACCCTGAGTGTAGGTGGAAAGACATAACCAACGTAACTTTTTGCATCTGATTCTTTCTACCTCTGAAGAGTATCATACAGAGTATTTTCACTGCCCTAAAAATACTCTGTATGATGTTATAATATCATTGCACATTTATCCAAATGCATACGCTGTACAACACCAAGAGCAAACCTCAATGGAAATTATGAACTTTGAAAAACTTTCCTCTGTGCTCTGCATACTTACCTCCTTCTCCTCCCAACACTGTCTCCAGTGTTTACTTTCGCTTTTCCAGAATGTCTTTTGGAAAAAAGTCTTTTCAAACTTACTTCATTCACTACACTATAAGCATTTAAGGCTCCTTTACGTCTTTTCATGACTTGAAAGCTCATTTACTTTTAGTGTTAAGTAACATCCTATTGTCTGGATGGACCACAGTTTGTTTATCTGTTCACCTACTGAAGGGCATCTTGGTTGCTTCCAAGTTTTGATCATTATGAATAAAGCTGCTATAAACATCTATGTATAGTTTTGGGGTAGACATGTGTTTTCAACTCCTTTGGGGAGTGTGGTTGCTGGATCATCTAGTAAAAGTATATTTGGTTTGGTATAAAATTATTATGCTGCATTCCAAAGTGGCTGCACCATTGTCCATTCTTTAAATATTTGGTAGAATTTCCCAGTGGACCCATGTGAGCCTGGTGCTGTCTGTTTTCAAATGTGTTTATTCCATTTCTTTAATAGATATGGGGCTATGAGGATTCTCTTTCTTCTTGTGCGAGTTTTGACATATTGTGTCTTTTCTTACTTTCTTTTTTTTTTTTTTTTTTGTACGTGCCCCTAGCAGGAACTGAATCCGGAAACTCTCTGGTCCACAGACCAACGCTCCAACCGCTGAGCCAAACCGGCCAGGGCACAAATTGTGTCTTTTAAGTAATTGGTCCATTCCTGTAGGTTGTAGCATTTGTGGGCTTAGAGTTGTTCATAGCAGTCATGTATTGCCCTTTTAATGTCAGCAGGATCTGTTGTGATATCTCTTTATTTCTGGTGCTAGTAATTCGTATCTGCTCTTTCTTTCTTAGCATGGCTAGAGGCATTTCAATTTTATTGATCTTTTCAAAGAACCATCGTTTTTGTTTCATTGATTTTCTCTATTTATTTCCTATTTTCAATTAGGTTGATTTTTGCCATAATTTTCGCCCACCCCCTGCTTACTTCGGATTTAATTTGCTCTTTTTTTCTAGTTTCCTAAGAAAACTAGAAGGTGGAAAGTGAACACGTAAATGTTGACTCTACACCCTTCTTTTCTACACACGCAGCCTTAACAGCAGCATTGTAAACAACAGCCAAGACGTGAGAACAACCCAAATATCTATCAACAGGTGCATATATAAACAAGATGTGATATAGACATACAATGGAATGTTATTCAGCTTTGAAAAGAATAAAACTCTGACACACCGTGCTAAACCATGGATGAACCTTGGAATCATTATGTTACATGAAATAAACCAGACACAAAAAGACAAATATGGTGTGATTACACTTACAGAAAGCTGTGTCATCTCAGCCCTTGGTGGTGATGCTGTCGGCTAGGACTGCCTGGGGCACCCACCTTGGCCCATGTATTTGTGGGGTCCTCCCCAGTCATTTTCCCACTGCAGCCAATGCTGTGGCTGGCCTGACCCTTGTGGTTCTTATTATGATTGCAGGATGCACCTCAGCAACACCCACTAGGGAACTTTCAAAATCGAGATGATTGCTCACAGGTCCTGGAGGGAACACAGAGAGGTTGCAGGGACAGGAGAAGGGGGGAGTCTGGAGCGGGGGCTACCTTTATGGGAGTCAAAGGTAGGGTGTCTAGAGCTTGTGAGACCACTTTTATTGGCAAATTTAAAATATAAAAGTGGGAATTAGGTTATGGGGAAGGAAAAAGAGGGGTTACTCGGGGTTATTTATCTACATCACCCAGAGCTTTCTAAAAGGGAACTCCATGGGTGGGAGTGGCCTAGTTAATTACCCAATTGTTTTGCTAGTTGCTGTGGCAATATGTTGATTAGAGATGAATGCCATTGAAAGGGATGCCGGCCAATCCATGTCAGGCCCTTACACTACAATACGGTACCTAGAAAAGGCAAATTCATAGAGACAGGAAGCAGACTAGAGGTTGTCGGGGTAGCAGGAGGGACCAGGGAGGACTTACTGTTTAATGGGCAGAGAATGTTTTTGTGGGATATTAAAAAGTTCTACAAATAGACAGTGGTGGTGGCTGTACCACATTGTAAATGTACTTCATGCAGACCTACAAGTGGTTAAAATCATAAATTTTATATAATGTATATTTTTCTACAATATTTTTACTACAAAAATGGGACTAAAAAGTTTCCAAAGCCACATAATGATTTGACCCATCTTCTCCAGATGAATTTGCTATTTTTATCTTTTGTCAAGTATTATTTTTACATCAATTACCTTCCTTATTCTGACCATTCATTATGGTACGAATGCTACAATATATTCTTTCTTTCTTTCTTTTTTTTAGTAGCTTTTTTCTCATGGAGATAACTATTTTGCAACATGATTTTAATGGCTACATAGTACTCAATTATATAGATGCAGTACAATATATTTATGTCTTCAATGAGAGTCATTTAGGTTATTTCTAATTTCTAATATTATTACATAATCCTGCAGTAAATATTCTTAATCCAGCATATCTAATTATTCCTTAGTATAGCTTGAAATGAATTTCAACATTCAAAGAATAGAAAAATTACATCTATATCTATCTTAATCTATCTCCATATCCATGTTCTTATTTCTATATCTTTCTATTGAAAGAGAGAGAGAGAGAGAGAGAGAGAGAGAGAAACTGTGCTGAATTATACTCCTTAGAAATAGTCCATGGAAGTACAAATTTCCCAGCACTATTAACAGCATCAGGGAATGTCATATTAAAAAAAAAAAAAAAATCTAACTTGACAGTTTTGATTTGCATGCCTCTTATTTCTGGTAAATTAGAAATATTTTCAGTTTTCACTAGAAATTGGTATTTTTTTTAATTTGTTCATTGCCTGTCCATGTATTTTATCCATTATTCTGTTGAAGACTTGGCCTTTTTCATCCTGATTTACAGAATTATTTTAAACAAAAAAGTGTGTATGATGCAGTAAAGAATTAATATAGTAGAGTTGAGACTGCTATCTTCAGAAAAACCTACTCACAAGGAGGCCCTGTTTGGCACCTGGCAACTTACATTTCGGGGGGTTTCGGCATTCCCTGCTTGCTGAGAGTGGCCCATTGCACATAGACTGGACAGGCGATGCGGTTTGTGGTGGGCACTGGCTTTCCCCCTGGAGCCTGAAATCTTGACACCCACCACACAGAGGCTGTGTTGGGCTCAACACAATAAAATCCTTGGGCACTGCGTCTCCAATGAGCTTCCCAGACGGATGGCATTTCACCCGGGCTGTCCCAAGTGGATACTGTTTGAAATTAGACCTGCCCTCGTGAGAGGGAGAGGAGCCCCTGGATTCCCATGGTGGTCACCCCCGCACCTTTCCCCACTGCTGATTTGCTCTGTATCCTTTCTTTGCAACAATGTAGCCATTGTGGCTGTAAACTGAGTCCTGGGCAACCTCCCCAAGAAACTGCCAAACCTGGAAGCGACTTGGGGACTCTGGATGCATGTATTAATCTTTAATCTTGGAATTCCTGCACACAGATTTTCAAGATTTACTAATGCCTTTTTATATCTTTATGGTATTTTTTGATGCACAGAAGGTTGGCTACATGCTCATTAAAACTTTCACCCCCAGAGTGGCCCTTCCTGCTAAAGGCCTTTCCCGATCCCCGGCCTCCGAAATCGTTATTTTCACTCTGCCTTGCTCCTGCGACCGTGCTGGTAATACCTCAAAGAAAGGCAGAAATAAAATGATTACAGAGGTGCTTCCTTAGCTAGCACCTGCGATATTGGCTAAGTTTCTAAGCATTATATATTTTCAGTCGGAACGTGTGAGGAAAATAAATTCTTAAAGTCATCCAGGAGTGAAGTATTTGTGGAGATGAGCTGCCGATGGGGAGCTGCAACTCGATTCCATATGCCTTTTAAATGGTGTAAATTCCTCAGGTCCATGAAATATTTTATTACCTCTCAATATTATGGATTTTCATCTTTTCCTAGTTTTTATAAATAGGTTTTTTAACGAGGGATAGAACTGAAGTCCAGGCTTCAAGCCAGACAGGAATTTTTTTCCCAGTGGCAAATATTTTAATATAGTTCCAATTTTTTCCCATGCAAAATCTTTAACAGGGATCATAATATAAGTTCTAGATCGTAACTCTGTTAACACGGGAACATTAATATATCTTAGAGGGGAGAGGACAGGAAGAAGGACTTTTGGAAGATAATGTCCTTTAAAAAAAAAAAAAGAAAAGGAAAAAAGTGACTCAGTTAATTTAATATAAACTCTTCAGAGACAGGAGAAATTATTCAAGTTAATTAGAAATAAAAATGGCTTTTATGTTGTTTTATGTAATTCCGCTTCTGCAGAGGAAAATTAAGCATCTTTATGAAATTAAGTCTTTGGGTGCAAGCTGCCAACTATGCAAATGATTTTGTCATTTTTAGAACTTGCTGGAAAAAGAACACCATTTGCTGTACTAAGTGGACATGGCAGGGTTTCGCGACTGACAAGCGAGGGTCGCGGCAGGAAAAACAGAACCCAGTGTACCGGGAAAGGGGCAAGACCACAGGAATACAGAACTGGATATAAAGGACCACGTTGGCTCGTCGGCAACAACAAAAATCCCCCAGAAAAGTGACTAAGGCGGACCGTAATAACAGTAACATTTCCAAATCTGATTTTCAAACCAAGATTTAAAAAAAATAATAAAATAAAAAAGGGTCTAGACATCTGTTTCTTTCATGACTTCTCTGTTCTCGAGTTTTACATTTTGCTCTCGCTGTCTTGGCTGGAATGTGTCCTTAAGTTCTAGGTTAAATATTGACACACGGGCCCTTTATTTTCTGATGTTTTCACGGTGTGTCTTTCTGCTCACTTTCAAACGCCTACAAAGTTAGCTTGTGGCGATCTCGCTGCCAGCGTGATGGCACAGGGAGTCCAACAAAGCCTCTTCCGAGTCTCACTGGACAGTGCGAGGCGCATCCACGCCAGCACGCGGCCGCTGACCAAAGGCACAGCCCAGACCGAGGATGAGGGCATGAAAACCACTCAGCTTGGACTAGGACAGGAGCTGCCGGCATTCTTGCCTCGAGTTGCTCCGTCCACCGCCCAGTGGCTCCGTCCTCCGGCCAGGAGAGGGGCTGACAAAACCAGCACCTGGATGTTCCCAGGGAGGAGCCCACCTGACGCTGAGAACAGGGCCAGTCCCAGCGAGCATCTCCGTGGCACGCGCGCTGGGGATCCACTGGGGATGTGACGGGAAGTTTCAGAAGGTGAAACGGTCAGGGGTGGCTTGATAAACTCTCCGCGCACCCTGGGCAATTAGAGGCTTCCACAGGCCAGGCGAGCAGAGATGGGAAGGAGCCCAGGCCCCCACACCCCGGCAGGACGTGGAATCCTCCCCCAGATGCAGGCGCGGTGGACAGTAAAAGCCGGCGCGGATTCGCGGAGAGCTGGGTGCCAGTACCCACACGCGCCCAGGGCAGAGCGGGAACCTTGCTGGTTTGAGGTGTGTGCGCCCCACCTCTGACGAATTAAAGTGTGTATCCACAGGGAAACACCCTGGATTTCATCAAAGCTGAGCTCCCCATAATTAATACTAGTGAGGGGGCCTGTCCAGAGTCTATTAACAAAAGTAGGCCTTCTAGGGTAGAATGAATTCTAGAAAAAAAAAAAACCTTGGTCAGAAGAGCCTATAAATAAAACTGTAGCAGGTGGTGAGGAGCAGCGGTGTCGAGCATTGTATAGAATCCATGACAACAGTTTACCCAGCTGGGCCTAGTAAGGGCTCCCGTCTGACTCCCTGTGAGACGGGGAAGTGTCATTAGAAACGGAATTAGCTGTCTCCACTCTGCACAGTGCAAGGCACCAGGGTCCAAGCCAAACGCTTTGCTACCTCTGAAATTCAGCATAGCGCACAGGCAAGAGAACATTCTCCCCGGTTCAGCACACAGCACATCACGGCTTCGTCTGCTGGTGCCTTTACCCTCAGTGGAAGTTCCAGAAATAGAGCCAGAAAGTTGGCATTTGGGCATACTTTGGCAGACTGAGCTATTCAGCACCTTGGCCGAGGCAAAGGTGGTTGCAGGTCGGAGGGCAGAGGTGCCCGCAATAAGGGGCATGCACAAGTAACACCAAAACTTGGAAAGGGGCGGTGACAGGACGTGGTCTCAGAAGATGTCCATGTGGTGGGGTGTGATGTCCTGTGAGTGGCAGCAGTGGACCACGGGGCCAGGACACAGTGGCATCATCTACTTTCGCCTGACTGAGCCGTTCAGAGACAGTCTGGGACTACTAAGAAAAACCTGGATATTATGCTGATGTTTCTGGAAAAGGAGGAGGTAAGCAAAGATGAGAAGAGATGGAGATACAGTGTTGCGCTGGAAGGACACCCTAGTCAGATAATACAGCTCGGTCCCGCCCAAACGAACCTTCTGCACTTCCTGGGCTCAGGCTGGATGCAGCAGCACAGGTGACACACACCGTCTCCGTTTGGTAGTGAGCTTTCGTCACCATGTCCGAGTGGCCCGATCTATGACAAACTGTTAGCTTCAAAGACTTCAGTCTCGAGCCCCCATTTTTCTCTGTCAAATCACGAAAGGACGAATTGAAATGCCTGGAGACTTTCCGGTAACATCTCCTCGGAGCGGGGCCCGGGGTAGAGCTCAGAGCGTCCGCACGAGGGCCAGCCAACCACGGAGGCGACTTTCCTCCCGCCGCTTGACCAATTGCTTTTCACGAATCTTAATGCTCCGTGTCGTTGATCGTTATTAAACTACTTCTTTTGTTCTCCGTGGGCAGAAAAAGAAATCGCCAGATTAAATTTCATCACGCAACTTTCACTACATTATTAGTCTGGGCCTGTTTTCGCCTCTGGCGTTGAGAACTTCAAGAGGCTTTAACCCTACACGTCAACAGTGTTTCTCTGGGCTGCGCACAGACGAGTCAGACCAACGCTTCTGGATTAGTACTGTAGGTTAAAAGAATAACTTCAAAGACACCGAATCTGGGGGTGCATTAGGCCTTTTTTCTCCACATTGCCAAATATTACTCTTTTTAAGAAAACTTCACAAAAGAAGAAAGACACTTGGTCAAAAAAAAAAAAAATCCAAATATCCAGATAAGCCAGAATGCTGAATTAGATTTTCTTTTAAAAGACTATTTCTGGGGGAACATCTGTAATACTGTCAACAATACAGATTAGATAGATAGATAGATAGATAGATAGATAGATTTGAAAAAAAGAGTATTTCTGTCTTGCCCAATTTTGCACATTAAATTATCCACCTTTTGTTTGATTTTTCTCATTATTTAAAAGCATTTTCTTTCATTTCAGATTTGAACCATGCAAATAAAAGTAGAAAGAGAAAATAACTGCTATCACAGAAAGCCAACCATTTTCAATATTTTGGTTTATTTCTTTTAAATATTTGTGTATTGTTTCAATAGCTAGATTCTATATGTAGTATACGTGCATGTCTGCTATTGATTCTGGGTTTTTTTTAGTAAATGTCATAACACAGAATTTCTCCATGCTATTGTAAAATCCTTTTGCGTGTAGCAAGTGCAATAATATTCTCATTAACTGGAATTTGCTTAATTCCCGTTGGTTGAACATCTGATGGTTGACCCTCAACCCATATGTTTGCAAATAACATAAAATGCATATTTTTATGTGTCAAGATTTTGTCAAATGTTCACGTACTTTCTTAGAATGCGTTCTAGGATGTGGAATTATGGAAAAGAATAGCAATACGTTCTTAAATCTCTTGTCCAACCGTTTTTAGTAAAGTGCAACAGATTGGCTATTGCTTGGTGTGCACATGAAGGCCCTCTCTGTATCATCCCTCGCCATGACTCCAGAAAATATTTTGCTAGTGTGATGGATTAAAATACGTATCATGAGTGTTTTAGAACATGTATGCAAACCTGTTTCATACATTGTCAGTGAGAACAAACGTTCCCCTAACATGGCCCGCTGGTTAGCTTCGCCCAGGCAAGGATGAAGGGCTCTAGGTTACCTGGGAGACGTCACCGCAGGCTGTGACAGCTGAGCCGCAGGGGGCAGAGAAGACACCCTGCACGAAAGAGCCCAGCGACTGTCCTGGGGCAGGAGCCCTGAGGGGACGCACCGGATCCCTCAGCTTTGGTTCCAAACGCAGAATTCTCCGCGGCAAGAAGAAATTGCACCAGGCTGTCTACAGAGGGGAGCAGAGAGGGGCCTGGTCAGGGAACCAGCTCCCAGCCCCCCGTGCGCCCGGGCGCTTTCCACTGCGTCCCGGGGTTCGGACCAGGGGGCTGAGAGCCAGCTGAGGGGCACAGGGTGGGTGGGGGTGGGGTGGGGGAATCCCAAAGACTCCCACTCCCCACTGGTTGAATCTATGTCCTTGTGAGTCTTTCTATATCCTCTCCTTTCACACGTCACCTGCTGGAATATTGGGGCAAATTGATGAGAAATATGCCAAGAGTAGGCTTGAGCGTTGTCTTTCACACGTCTCGAAACTAAACTCGGTGGGCGATGTGACTTAGAGTCGGGAGGAGAGGGTGTTACAAGCCCGGCGCTCTGGGGACCTCATCATGTCACGCAAGGTGACCTCATCGTGTCACCGTAGCAGAAAGATGTGCAGAGCCATGAAACAATCAAACATACGTCAGACTTAGGCCCCGCCTGAAAGGTTCTGTTCACCCGCTAAAACAGAAGAGTCTACAAATGTTCATTAAAAGAGAATTTTGACCGTTTGCATTTGTTTCTATTTTTGGGGTCTGTATAGGTTCGCTGCTTGGTGTTTGGTCTGGAATAATGCCGACGACAGAGTCTTGATTCTCCTAGAAGTGACCTCCCCAGTGCTCCAGTCATTTTAAATACTGCTTTCAAAGGTGACGTCTTAGGCCCTCGCTTCCAGTGGCCCCGGGTTCAAATATTCAACCTGGGCTCATGCACCCCATTTTTTAATTACATGTTGTTTTTTCTTTCAAACAAACCCCATGTTACCGTCGGTCCTGTAGCTACATGTAGGCCGGTTCCTTGACGTGTCAACACTCTGACTGATGTCGGGGCCCTGGCCCCTCCTTTCCCGGCAGCTCCCCCTCCTTCTGCTGGCGCATCCGGTCCCTTTATTGTTCTGGAGAAAACGCTTCGGCTGCTCATCCAGAGGCCGGGGCGCCTGCTGCTGCTTTGTATCTAGAGACATCGCTGTGATTTGCTCCACAGGCAAATGTGTCCTGCTCCCCTTCCTCCCGACGTGCTCCGGGAGTTATGGGTACAGTCTGTCTTCTGTTTCTATATGTGCAACCCGATTGTTTTTAAAGAACGCTTTCTCTAGTTTGCCTCTCATTTTTTTCAGTGTACAAGGGAACGCTTGCTGCTTCCGTTGCGTTTTCAGTTTAAGAATCCTGTTCTTTAACTCTGGGACTCTACCTACCGTACTCATCATTTTGGGGGTGCTTCTCACCAAGGTGCTAAGTGATACGGATCCAAGATCACACAGTCGGTGGGGATGCCTGGCCAGGATTTTCAAGCTAATCTGCCCAGCTCAAAACCCCGCGCTTTGTGACTTTGGGTACCTGTGTCAATATTGGCTTCCCTTGCATTGTGCCATTTTCTTTCTTTCTTTCTTTCTTTCTTTCTTTTCTTTATTGACTTTAGAGAAAGAGAAAGGGAGACGGAGAGAGAGGTAGAAACATCGATGAAAGAGAACATCGATTGGCCACCTCCTGCACGCCCCCCACTGGAGATCGAGCCTACATCCTGGGCATGTGTCCTGACCAGGAATCGAACCAGTGACCTCTTGATGCAGGGTCGACGCTCAGCCACTGAGCCACACCAGCCGGGAGCGTTGTGCCATTTTTTATGACAACTTTCTCTAGATCAGAGGTTAATACGTGTCAACTTAAATGGGTTACAGCGTACCCAGATATTTAGTTAAACATCATTTGGGGGTGTCAGTGAGGGACTGTCTGGGTGACAGTAACATCTGAATCAGTAGCCTGAGAAAAGAAGCTGACCCTTCCCAGTGTGGGTGGGCCTCATGTCATCAAATGAAGGCCTGAATAGAACAAAACAGCCAAGTAAGGAGGAATTCTTTCTCTCTGCCTGTCTCCAAGCCGGGACGTCGGTCGTCACTGCCTTCAGACCCGAGCCTGGACTGGAACTTGCACCCTTGGCTCTCCTGGGTCTCCAGCTTGCCGATCGAAGACCTGGGGTCTCGGCGGGCCCTGATCACGTGGGCCAGTCCCTGCATCTAACGGGCTTTGTTTCTGTGGGTCATGTTTCTACGGTCATATTTCTGGGGAGAGCCCAGACTAATACAATCTGGAATCAAGAAGTAGATTTTTAGGGAGGCTATAAACTCCTAAAATTTTATGCAAATATTTCTCTGTGTGAATGTTGGCAGGGGCACTTTTTTAGGTGGGTATCCATAATTTTCATAAGATTCTCCAGAGATTCTATCACTCACTAAACACCAAGAAGCAATGGTAAAAATTGTTTTCTTTTGCACTGAGGACATGAATTCGGTGTCTGCTACATTTTCCCTCCAGCGCTCAAGGTTACCAGAGACTGGTAGTCAGAGAAGGGACAGTGTCCTGCCTCACATTTGTCACACTCCATGTTTTTTCTCTTTAATCTGTGTTGACACGCAGCTTTATACTCATCAAGTTTGGGCTTAGATGTAATAGAAACCTAGAAGAGTTCTGCGGGGGGCATATTAATGGGTCCTGTTCAGGTTTCCGTAGTGCTCGCGTTCTTGCTTCTTGGTCTGTGTGGGAGAAATACAGAAAAATCAATGAAAGCGGCTCACCACTCCAGTGCAGGGCTCTGAAGGGGCTACAGGGGCCTTCTTCCGGGGTGCTCCCTCCCTGCTACCTGGGTGAGCATGGGCAAGGAGCACACCCCCGTGCTCCCCGGTGCTCCCACACCGAATGCTTCTGCTGGAGTTCTAACAGCATCAGCCATGCCCCGGGGGAGCCCGGGAGGCTTCCATCACCCCTCTGCGTCCCGGGACAGTTCTGACGGGCACGTTCCTTTCCCCTCGCTCCCTCCTCGGGCTTACTGTTTTCTCTAGAGGGGGTCGTCCCTGCCCTCAGCTCTGTGTGTACAACCCTTTCTCTTTCCTGAACTCAGATGACACCCACCCCGGATTCCCCAAATTGCTGAAGATTTTCCCCTGTATGAACACACTGAGTCAGTCATTTTAGTGAGCATTTGGGGGGAGACAGCACTTTCAGGATCTAGTCACATACGGTGTCTTTAAACCAGCCCCCTACCGCTGTTAGCACATCGGGGAGCCCATATAATGCACATTGCATATACTCTGTTAGAATTTCCCCTACACGCCCCGGCCAGTTGCTCAGTGGTTAGAGCATCGGCCCACGGACTGGAGGGTCCCAGGTTCGGTTCCTGCTAAGGGCAGGTACCTCGGTTGCGGTTTGTCCTCGGCCCTGGTTGGGGTTGTGTGGGTGGCGACCACTCGATGTGTGTCTCTCTCCCTCCCTCCCACTCTATCTGAAGATAGATGCAAAAATGTCCTCGGGTGAGGATAAAAATAAAAAAGAACTTCACCTACATGGGAGAGGAAAGTGTGTACCCCCTGGCACCGGGACGTCCCGGTACACAGCTCTTTGGTAAGCTCATGTTTCTTCCATAGAATTTGACCTCAGCAGGAAGGCTCCCATAAAACTGGATTTCTCCCCCTTTGTCAAGAGGGGCAGCTGCCCCAGGTAGAGTTTGCTCAGGTAATGGGGTCTTCACTGCCTCTCACGTTGCCTTCGGTCCGCAGGCTGTGGCTTCATCTCTGGCCACGGTTCCAGCGAAGAGCTCTAGCTAACGCAAAGCGACCGGTCAGTCCTTTGAAAACAGTGACCCAGAAAGTTCTTTTCAGTAGTTCATTACCTTTCTTTATAGGAATTGCAGAACCTGTCCATTTTAATGATTCATGAAATCACCCCCTAACAGTATATAAAACATGTACCTTCAAGATTTTCGAATTTCACTGTGGTTATAAAAGTGGGAAAAGAATGTTCTCTTTTCTTCTCTCGCCTGGTGAAGAAATAACAGTTCAAGTTTATGATCTTCATAAAATAAATAAAAACAGAAAATCCCATACCATATAAATCGATTCTTGCATCATTTCAACAGTAGCAACAGCCCGCGAATTCAGGAAGGTCGTCTTACACCCAAACTATTTGAGAGGACTCAGTCAGAACAAAGAAAAAAATATAAAAGACTTTCTCATCCTCACAATTGTTCTACATGATTTTATACATATATCTTTAGTATTGTCTTATCCAAAACATGAAGGGAAAACACAGTGGACTAGCAGATGCTAAGTGAAATCATTCACAGTTCAGGTCTGAAATCAGAGAAGAATAAGAAGAGACAATAGTCTAAGTGTTTGGCTAAAGAAAGTCTTCTTGTCTTTAAGGCTAAACGTCCTTGGTTCAACTAACCCTTACTCTGAGTTGGTTGCACGTCAGTTGCTCTTCGAGATGCTATAGATTTAAAAACCAATATGGCCCTGGCCAGTTTGGCTCAGCGGTTAGAGCGTCGGCCTGCGGTCCGGAGAGACCCGGGTTCGGTTCCGCTAAGGGCACGTACCTCGGTTGCAGTTTGTCCCCGGCCCTGGTTGGTCGTGTGGGTGGCAGCCACTCGATGTGTCCCTTCACGTCGATGTTTCTTCCTCTCTCTCCTTCCCACTCTATCTGTACAAAAAAATGGAAAAATATCCTCAGGTGAGGATAAAAAAAAAAAATTAAAAACCAATATGATCCTCCCCTTGGATTCAGGGAGATTAAAGGAAAGTTGTGATGTCAGACATGTGGACAAATAATGGTAACCAAATATGATAGTAAAATAATAGAAGTATGCAAATGCCATATTAATAGGACACAGAAATGAACAATTAGCTTATTCATTCTTTGGGGGGAAATACACAGAAGTGATGGCGAGGCCAAGGGAAGAGGAGTCTCGTGGCGCTGGTTAGTTGATGTGACTAGAACGAAGACAATGTTTACATGACTTCAAGAAGAGCAGAGTTCTCCGAATAGTATTTGAAGGGGAGAGGGAAGGAAAGACAGGAAATATTGAAAGGGAAATAGACAGGCCAGGTCGTGAAAGTTATGTCAGAAGGAGGCTAGGTAATGGGAGCCATCAATTGGCTTTAAGCAAGGCATTCATGTAGCTATACATGCTTTTTACTGCAGGAGGGGGGTTCATTAAAGGCCAAGAACACGACCCAAAAGGCAGAAGAATCCGTTAATAGGGCTTTGCCAGAAGCTAAATATGCGAAGATAGGACTCTGCAGTAAAGTAATGGCTATGAGAATTAAAAGACACACGGAATTTAGCGATGACAAGGCATTAAACACACAAGGAAGGAACTAAGAAGATGCTAGGCATTTGGCTTGAGAAATTGTGCAGTCTCCCCCCCCCCCACCTCCACAGATACCAGACTACAGAGATCCTTGTTTATCCAGAGAAATAGTAAATTATTTGGAGATTACGTTAAACAACCTGTGACACAGCCAGGTACAGCTGTGTTCTGATTTGTTTTTATCCATCTGAATTGGTGTGTTTATTTTCTGAACACTTAACACTGAGAAAACCAATAAAGATATATGACAGGCATCTACTGATGAGTCATCATAAGTGCTGTTTATTTTTCTGTGGAATGTACGACACGGCTTCCTATGGAATCACAGCACAGATCTGGTTCATACTGCATGCAGTCTACTCGGCAAGCACCGACTGTGACCTCCGTGTCGTAAAGAACAGACGAGGGCAGAGGAGGTGTAGCGATCATTCAGAAAGAGTCCAGTCCCTTGGTTTCCCGTGAAGGCAAGAAAACAGAGGATAACTCATTTCTGCCCTGGGTTATGGGGAGTTTGATGCCAGACAGTGGGAACAACTCTCCCAGATGGACGTGTGTTCTAAGGAGAC
The DNA here is from genome assembly GCF_014108415.1 of Molossus molossus. NCBI lineage: Eukaryota > Metazoa > Chordata > Mammalia > Chiroptera > Molossidae > Molossus > Molossus molossus. The sequence continues at coordinate 3,544,524 of NW_023425401.1, forward strand.
TTGTCATGACACACACTTCTTGTCACCGCCAGGTTCCCTCAGGAAAAAGCACATTGGAATCAAGATCAAAAGACGTGAGCATTTCCCCCACTGCATAGTTCTTGGTGTAGCGCGAGCGTCTGAATGGTTCAGAGAGACGCATCCTCGTCTCTGCGTGGCGGCAGGGAACCTGGTCCCCCTGCACTCCCCGGCCCTGCCCCTTGAGGGCGCCTTGGCACCTTGCTGCAGCTCTTAGTGCACAGAACCCCGGGTGGCCTCGACGTTGTTTTCCACTAGAGATGATGCTGCGTGGGGACCAGGACTTGATGACTACTGTGTCTGAGATGAAGAGAATATTTTGCTCTTTTACATTTTCTCTCCTTTGATAAATTCTACACAAGGTATGAAATATTTCTAAAAATGTCAATTGTTATACAAAGAGAACAAATGAACAATATTCTCATGAATGAGCAATTACTACTAGAAGTCATAACATAATCAATGACAGAAGACAATAGGAAAGAGTAAATCAAATAAAATGTGCATTGCATATATTAACCATTTTGTCAAGACTAAAGACTAGTTGAATAAAAGAAAACTTAATAAATAATTAAATAATATTGGGTCAGGAAATCAATAAGAATAATTACAAAACTGGAGTATTTGTGATTAAAATGGCATCATGTCCTGCAAAGACAAAGAATTGGAACACACAAAAGAAGATTGGAAAAACATTGATCATTGCTGCAGGTAAGCTAGTGGTACCATGGGGGTCTTGGTTCATGATTCTCTCAGTGTATTACTATGTAAATTATGTGTGAAATTCCTATCATAAAAAGGAAAATATGTATTAGATTATTAGATAAATATATTAGACCTATTTATCATATACATATATTATTTGATGTATAAATATCATATATATGAATATCATATATATATAAATATAAATTTATATATATGTATAAATTATACTATATATACGTAAAGTTGCAAGAAGAAGAAACTGAGACCATGACAAATCAAACTCTCTGGAACACTCAAAGTGTAGACATAATTTTTTTTTCTTTATTTATTTTAGAGAGAGGAAGGGAGAGGGAGAGAGAGATAGAAACATCGATGAGAGAGAACATCAACTGACCGCCTCCTGCATGCCCCCCACTGGGGATCTGGCCCACAGCATGGACATGTGTCCTGACCGGGAATCGAACCAGCGACCTGTTGGTGCCTGGGTCCTCTGAGCCAGGCTAGGCTAGACATCATTCTAAATAAGCATTACTCAAACTAAACAAAGTCACAAAATAAGCCATTCAACACAAGACTTTCCAAAAACAAGAAGCCTTGAGGTGATCGGGAAGAAGTAAATAATAAATGTCTATACACAAGAAAGGAAATAGACTGCAGATCCAAACACTAAAATAGGTCAATAAACCCAAGAGCCGGCTCTTTACAAAATAGAAAAATCCTCTGGAAAATGCGCAAAACTCAAAAAAAAAAAATAGCATTTTTAACAATTCAGATATTTTTAAAACTAATTGCACCCACATTTGCATTCCATGTATTTGGATATTAACGGCACGAGGGGAAAAAATAATAATCGCATGAAACTGAAGAGCTCACTGATTCTGAGGCAGCGCCTCTTCATCAAGGAGCTATTATCTCTCTCCTCTCCTTTCATCTCTCCCAGTCAACATGCAAAACATATTAATTAGTTTGCTCGCAGATTTTATAAAGAGTGCTTCATTATCTGTTCTATTAATAGTTGCCCAGCTTTTGGAATCAGGAGTTGGTTGCACAGCATGATTAATATTTAAAGATGTTGTTTTCTCCCAGTTGAAACCAAGGTTGAAATCATCCATGTGGGGAACGTATACAGAACAGCACATGGAGGTGCCCATGTCTGTTCCTCGTGCCCAAGAATGCTTCCGGTTCTCACGTGAGCCATCTATTCTGCATCATTTTAAATATTTTCCCCATGAACTCAATCTCTGTCTCCCCATCATCCCATCACCCCTTCCCTTTAGAAGTATACGGGAGAAGCTCAGGGAAAAAAGCAAAGGTTTTTATACGCACAAGACCACATGAGAAACCAAGGGTCCTTACTCCTTAGACTGAATTTCGTTTTCAATGCTGGCTGCAGAAATCTTAGCCCTTTCTGCATCTATACCCCGCAGACAGCTAGCCTCCCCCCGAGGCCACAGAAGACAGTAAGGAGCCCGGACCTGACTGATGGCCACGTGGTCCAGGCCTCTGGCAGGCGAAAGGAAACATCTGGACCTAAGTTATGTCTCAGCTCCTGAGCCCTCAGGCTGAATGAAACTGTCTACTTTCTCATGAGACTGGACAGAGGGACACCAGAAAAGACTTCAGAACTGGACTCGAGACCTGAAGAAATTATTTATTACCCTTACCTCACCTCCCACCAATCAGCACCCAGCACGATCCAAAAGCCCTAATCTACGGTGTCTTGTGACTTTTTCCTGCATAACCTATCGCCAGACACCGGCAGGGAGTCAGGTTTAGGGAGCACTAGCACCCCCCTCCGAACTGGCCGGTTCGATATTAAAGTCTCTCTTTCCGTACTGCTCACTCCTGCTTATATGTTCCATTGGGCCAGTGCATGCAGGCAGGCAGACCCGAGGGGCATCACTGGGACCCCAGTAACAAAGCCACCCGGGTGGTCGGGGGCAGAAAACGGGAATGAGGAAGAAGTTTAGGTCCTGACCTTTTGGGGGGGTTGCAGGACAGAAAAGGCAGGTTGAGCAGCATAGGACTGGCTAACTGAGTCGTGTTGGGGGGCTTGAAGCTATGAAGGTGATCCTGGGTTACCCTGCACCCGGCCCTGGGGTGACGAGGGCAGGGGACTATGGGCTCCAGAGGTGAGCTGGCCAGACAGAGGTGGCAGGCTCTGCATTTCAAAGACATGCTCCTGGCCGGGCCCTCTGTCATCTCTAAGAATTGCCTAGCCCGGGGAGGGGCAGTCGCTCTCCAACCAGAAAAGTGTGTTTGTTTGTTTTTAATACCAAAATATCATAATGTATGAAAAATTTTAAATACTTACAATACAAATAACTACCTGAATTGTCCAGCTCCTTCCTTGCCTGTTAGAGTCAAGAATTTGGTGTTCAGCGTGAGCAGAACCTCCGACAACTACCCTTTGAGGAAGTTAGCTATTCCTGTAGCTCATTGTCTGCTGAGAAGTCTCCATGACACTTACAACACATTCTAAAAACACAAGAGGGACTCTAATTCCTAGATGTCCATGTCCTATTTTTCTCATTGAGCTGTTGCTTGTGATTAGTATGCAGCGAAATAACCATTAACATAAAAATGTGTCAGGTGAGCGCTGGTGTCACGTTGACATAATTAGACAATCATCCACAAGTGTCCCCTGCCTTTTCCCACCTGCCTTGGTGTCTCTGCAGTGAGGGCTCCAGGTGTATGTGTAGTGGGGCGGAGGGAGCAGGGCTGGAGGAGTGGAAGAAAGTAGTCAACAGAGCATGAGGGGTGTGGGAACAGACGTGAATTCTGTGATCGGAGGTGTACTCTTCTTTCCCCTAATTAGTTAAGTGGAAATGCATGGGGCTGACGTTACTGAAGAGGGTAGTTGGGTGGGCAAGGCGTGCCTGTCCCCAAGGCCATGGCGCTGGTTGGCCAGGGCTGCTCTGAACCTCCATTCCCTTTTCTGTGAAATAAGTGCATTTGACAAAATGACTCCAAAAGAACCTCCCAATGCTATGACTCCGCCACTTTAATGCCTTACGTATTGAGAACGTGTGGATGACGATGCGTCTTCTCAGCATACCACCTAAAATAGGACATGATTAAATAATAAAATGTCCGTTTCCAACGGCACGGTGTGATTTTTTTTTAAGATGCATTTTGAGACACAAAGCTTGTTCTAAGCATTCATAGATGCTAATGTTTTAAAAAAGAATTCTGCTCTCACATGGCACCAATAGAAATAATTTACTCCTGAACTTTTCCTGTCAGCCCCCGTTGGTGACCTTGTTCCAAAATATCACATCAGCAGCACATAGATGCGAGTATCCTAAACACAGAAACCTAAAAATTAATCACACAATTCATACTGAAAAAAAAAAAAAAAAATCAAGAAAAATTTACAAATTTAGAGTAATATCTTCTTGTGTTTTTGTGGTTTTTTTAAAAAAAAAAAAAGGTCCTAATGTGGAAGTGGGGTACAGACTGACAATCCCCAGAAGAGGGGGTGGTGGGGGAGAGATAGACCACAGAACTTATATGCATGTGTGCATGAACAATGGACATGGACAACAAAGCTGGGGACAGGGCAGGGAGGGAGGGGGAGGGGAGAAAAGGAGAAACATCTGTAACAAAAATTAATTAATTAATTAAATAAAAAATAAAAATAATTTTAAAAAAAGGTCTTAAAATAAATACAAATAGATTTTGGAAACACAAACTACCCTTTGGCTGACTTATTTTTAATCTTCAGCCATATCGCTGTTACTCATAGAGTTGACCATGAAACATTATTAAAATGCATTGAGTTAGAAGGTCAAACTGCAATGGTAACAGTGAGGAATTGTAACCCACCCCACCATGCTCTTGACATTGTTTCTGTAAATGCTGACTCTGACTAATATGTAGCTTGTAGATAAATAGCACATTTGTCTAAAAATTCTAGGAACTAACTTCAGGAGATACAGATTCTGACGTTGAGTCATCCCAGTTCCAGGAGATTTGCTGACCTTCGACTATAGAACCAGGATGACGAAGACCAGGATGACAAAGACCAGGATGACACACACAAGACCACCACTTGACCAATTTTGAGGTCCTTATCAGAATGGACTGTGCTGGCCTGCATGTAGAGAACTTTCCAATCCCTTCCCCTTGATTTCTTTGTTCTGCTTTCCCTCCTTCTTCTTAGAAAAACCTTTGCCTGCACTGAGATGTTGAGATGGGCTTTGGGCAAGAATACCGCTGTCTTCTCAGGTTGCTGACACTTTGAATAAACTTCTTTCCTTTATTACCAGCACCTGTCTCACAAGTTTGGTTTTTGTGACAACAGGCAGCCGAACCTGGGTTTCAGTTACTCCACAACTGTGTCCACTTTATCACCTCCACCCCAAGTAAACTAAACATTTGGTATATTCCCATCTTTCTATGTACATTGTGTCATTGACATATTGCAAAGTATCTGCGTGGTGGAGGAAACTGGGCTGAGTTTTTACCAAGTTGTCATTGCAGTCATATCCAATAGATAAGAACCCACCAGCCTCTGACGTGCTTTTCTCTCTCCTTAGGGCAATTTAAATCCATAAGGATCCAAACTTGGTGAGGATGTTAGTGGAAAATGGGTAAGTTCTTCCAAAACAGATGCAACTCCTACCCACAGAGAACATAGGCTCTCCACAGTTCAAATGCTACAGTCAGTCAGTCAACCCTGGAGAAAGACCAGTTCCTCAGTAAAACCGACTGATTCTGATAAGGGTTCTCTGACTTACAGCTGCAGACTGGGTGTGATTTCCTATTTTAAACCAAATTCCTGGGACTTTTCTTGTTCTTTTTGTTGTCCTCATCCTGGGCCTCAACCCATAGTACTTCATGAAGCTTTTAATAGTGTAGACGGCTGGGTGGATTTTTAATGTAACTGGCATGCATTTTCAACATTGATGGATAAGTATTACACAGTGGAGTAGAAGAAATGGAGAACAATCGTGTAGGGTTTTGTACTTACACAAACTTTGTGGGAAATAGCTGTTTCTAGTGAGAATAGTTCTGCTATCACAACAAACTCAATTTCTACTTCAAATATATAATTATATCAGGCATGAGAATAACTGAAAAACGGTACTGCTGAATGTTGGCTTCCAGTCACCCCTTGTCTAAATCATGCTGAATATAGTGATTAGCAATAGCACTATCGATTATTAAATGTCAGAATGACTAAGTACACTGATGAAGTCATGGAGACAAATAGCATACAAGGTTGATTATTGTGACAAGTTTGGCCAAAGTCCTGAGTCAAAAATCCAAAAGGCTCTAAAAATATAAAAAGGAAACATCTATGATTATATCCATCATAATCATAATTAATCATGATATTGACCTTGTTTAAAATATAAGTCCTGTGATGATATGAGGGGTATAAAATGGAATTTATCATTCCCAAAGCAGCCACTGTGAACCTATGTGCCCACAGTGGTCTCATGCTGAGCACACTTGGGTCAACCAAATACAGAGGCCTTCTTGCCAACCCAGTTGGGGAACAAAGTAAAGACCAAGTAAGTAGGCCAATCAACAATGGCCAAAGATGATAACTGCTGTGAATGAAGCAGGGAGAACTTAGTGGAGAAGCTCTCCCCAGGCAGAGACTTCCAACGTGCAACTATGTTGAGCAAAAACGTGGCTTGTTGGGTCATCTGAAACAAGGCCGACTGGGGTAGAGCTTTGTAACCCAGCAGACCCAAAGTGTGAAAAAACAGAGGAGTCGGTCAGCTGCTGGTCAGGACCCTAAGGGGCCTTGGGTGCTATGGGTTTATTTCATGAGTAATAGGAAGCAACCCACTCGGCCTGGAGGAGCAATGTCATTGTATTTAAGAACTAAAACAATTGCCCTGACAGCTGCATGACATGTGGAGGGGCCCAGGGACAGTCTGGAGTCGGGGGGAAATAGTCTAGAGAGAGGACAGGTCAGTGTCCATGACAGAAGAGGGAATTTAAATTAGGGCGGTGATGATGAAAATGAACAGAAGTGGATGGATTTAATGTTTAGTATCTGGAGTAATGATTTTTTTTTTACTTTATTGATTTTTAGAGAGAGAGGAAGGGAGCGAGAGAGAAAGAAGCATTGATGAGAGAGAACATCAACTGGCCACCTCCTACATGTCCCCCACTGGGGATTTGACCCACAACCTGGGTATGTGCCCTGACTGGGAATCAAAACGGCGACCTCTTGGTGCATGGGTCAACGCTCAACCACTGAGCCACACCGGCCAGGCTGGGGTAATGATTTTAAAATATCAGTTTGTTTTTTTTTCTCCTCCAACTCCACCCCTGCCAATTGTAAGTGTGTGATCCTTTCTGAGTTCATCATCTCAAGGGAATCAGAAATACTCTGTTAGTTTCTCTTTTGTTCCAAAAGCCAAAGCCTAATAAGAACGTGATGTCTCATAAAATGTCCACTTCTTTAAAGGATCTCCCCTATAATATACAAATATTATCTTGTTTCTTCTACTAAAATAAAAGCCCTCCCTTGAGCCCCACCCCCATCACCTCCAGCTGTAACATCAGTTAAGTCTCCGCTGACAACAGAACTTGGTAAAGGTTGGTTTGTCTGCAGTTTCTGGCTCTTCTTCCTCACCTGCTGGTCTTGGCTCACCTCTTCCTGAGCAGGAGTCTGTCTCCTTCCCACTGAGAAATATTTATAGTCTGGGCCCAACCAGAACATGCAAATCACAACACGGCTCTAACAAGGGACTTTAATGGAAAAAAAGATAAGCTATTTTTAGGAACTAGGATGGGAGAGAGACTGTAGAGACAGAGAGAGTTCTCCAGAGCACCCTAGAGCTGTGGGCAAGAACCCAAACACAGACCCACCAAAAAGGGGATTGGACCTTAACAAGAAGGTGGGCTGCACCCACTGGACGGTGTAGAATTTTGCTGGGTTTCCACAGTCGCTGGGCCAGCTCCCACCTGCGGGACTAAGTGGAGGTGCCAGCAGCAGCAACCTGGGCAGGGCCGGTCCTGGCCACACAGGCACCGCCCACATCAGGCGCTGCAGGAAGCAAGCTGCCCACATGCTGGAGAAAGCTGCACTGCGCATGCGCCTGACCCCAGGAACCTCACAAAAGATCCCGGGGGCCAGAGAGGAAAACCCCCTCTCTCTTCAGTGTCTCTCCAGCACCTTCTTCTGACAGCGGACCCGCTGGCCAAGAAAAACTATTAAAGAGGCCCATTTTCCTTTTCACAGATGAGTCGATGAAAGATGACGATGGAGCGGAGTCAATAAACTGATCATTGGCAAAACACAGGCTGTGCCACCTGCCCCAGCAGCCTCACCCACCAGAACACTCATAAAACATTTCCTGGGACCTTTCTCCCATCCATGAAAATAATTGTTTTCAATGACAGGAGAAGGATGTCTCAGTAAAGCATCCCTCCTTCGTGGGACATGATTGTTTCGGTCATCATGTTGCCATGAGTAAGGTCTCAATAGTGGGGACTGAGCTGAAGCTCTGACAGCAAGAAGACACACTGGTGAGGGCTTCGCCTCCTGGGACCTTGGTCCACAAATTTCATAGACTCAGCTTGTCCCAGTTCAAAATTTACCCCCCGCGGACCAGAACAACTCCAGACTAAATGCCCCATGACCTAAAGGTAAGTTATTCTTTCTATAGGATAGAAGAGTAGGTATAAGGGTTAGTAGTGGTATGAAAAATATTGCAAAAAAATATTTTGAAATCAATAAAACTAAGCTGTTTACAAAACATCGCCATTTATATTTGGGCTTATTCTTGCGTGTTTTCTTTTTCCTTAAGGAAGATAAATACCACATGTTCTGAAAACCAAAGGGGACCCAATACATGAATCAGCAGCATTGCTATCATGACTCATAAAATATTTTGGAATAAAAATGTACTCTGAATATTCATAGAAGTTGTTATTCTTGGATCTCGAGCAACATTAAATATGTAATATAATTACACCTCTATTTCCTTTCCTGATGTTTCTCCCTGCTTCATTTCGAAATCATCAATTTTTCTACATTTTCCTCTTCAGTTGTTTAAGTAGTACAGTAAGCTTGTTTTCAGCTAGTTTTAATTAAAATAGTATCTGTGAGCACTTCCAAGCCAGATTGTCATCATCGAAGCAGAGGAAAGAGTTGGGGCGATTTGGGGGACAACTCTGTACCAAATCAATTACTGAGATGAATGCTTTAATTTTTACTATTTTCCCTCAAGTAACCTTAAAATATGTGGGTGAGTATTCTCTACAGAAGTCCACATGGTACAAAAATTCATGTAAAGGCAGAAACCAGCTGGGAGGAGACGGAGGAGGGGACCGCAGTGCAGGGCGCTCGGGCTCGGAGTCCGCAGGCCTACTGCGCGCGGGCGCGGGCCCGGCCTCGGAAACCAGGCAGCAGCGCCAGGGCCCACAGAGCCACCTGCCAATGAGGAGGACGCTTGGACACGTGTGGAGATGGGGAGCGGCAGAGGTCGGAAAGGCAAGGTGTGGCCCAGGGCGTGGGGAGGCAGGGGACAGTTTCTTGGGGACACCCCCAGGGACGCGAAGGACTCCTGCCAAGGTGCAGACGACCCCCAGGGCAGGGGCTCAGGGCTCCAGCGCCCTCGGGAAGTCCAGCGCGCTCGCTGTGGGAGGAGAAGCCTCCTGGTGACCACCCGGACTGACGCCTGAGGTCCTGCTCCGGCCAACTCCAGCTGTGCCCGGCTCCCCACGGACTGCTGAGGCAGCTTGGCCTTGGGCCAAACAGAGGTGCCACCCGGACCGTGCCCACTCTTTTTGAACACTGCTCCCTGGACTTGGGGGCTCCTGACCCAAACAGCTCAAACCTGCTTCTAGGGCCTTTGTTTTATTATTATTATGTAATGTATTGGGGTGACATTGGGTAATAAAATTATATGGGTTTGAGGTGTACAGCTCTATAACACAGCATCTGTATATTGTATGGGTGTTCATCACCCCAAGTCAGTCTCCTTCCATCGCCATTTATTCCCCCTTCACCTTCTCCCCTTCCCTTCCCGGAGCACCAGGGGGGCGGGAGGGCAGAGCAGGGGCCGCAGTGGGACCGTCTGGGCAAGAAGCTGCTGGGCCGTCCCGGCCCCTCCCTGCGGAGCGCGGAGCTGGGCGCCGGCCCCTTCTCTGCACTGGGGCCGGGCACCCCTGCGCCGTGAGGGGCCAGATGCCCCTAGGACCGCACTGGGCGGGGGGCTGTGCCTGTACCCCTCCGCAGGGGAAGCCAGTCTGCGTTTTCAGCAGGGAGTCGGATGCTCACCTGGCCGCTCACTCTGCAAACAGGTTGGGGCCTGGTGGGCGGGAAGCGTGCGGGTCAGCAGCAGGCACAGCCGGCCCCAGGCTGACCCCCCAGCAGGAGGGCGGACTTCAGAAATAATTGCAAGTGAGGCGCTGGCTGAAGAGGGAAGAGCCTGGGCACTAACCACGGGGGGTCTGAAGTTTGGGAGCAGTGGGGGCTAGTGGCGCCTGGCTGGGACGCAAACACTGACACAGGGTGAATATGGGCTCAGGACATTCCGGGTCTAGACAACACACCTGGAGCAGGAAGAACCCGGAGATTTCCAGAAACGGGGGTGTGGGGGGGGTCTCGAGCAAGGGATGCGGAGCGTGAACCCCAAGTGCGCACCAGCAGAAGGCCAGACCTAGGCTGCATTTCACTCCAAGGGCATCAGGAAGGCAGTTAATACGGTTTAACCCCAAGATTAACACGATCAAGTTCCATTTTACAAAGGTCGCCGAGGACAGAGCAGACACAGGCAGGTGAGGGTGAACGGAGGTAGGGCAGGTGTGGGAAGGCCCGTGGCGTCAGGTGACTGGTGTGGGGCTGAGATACAGCGCTGGGGCGTGGGTGAGACACGTGAGCTCACAGACGCCCTAAACGCCTGCGACGCTGTGCTCCCCACCGCCGGAGAGTCGGCTGCTCTTGTCCAGTTTACGACAGAGCTCCAGAGGCCGGGCACCACGTCCAGGGGGCAGGGCTGGTTACCCCGGAGTCTGGAACCCTGGAGCAGCTGTGCCCGGCATCCCACGACGCCCAGGCCCTGCCCCCACGTCTGAGTCGGGAAAGGAAGGTAAGGAAAGCTAAGCCTTCTGAGCGCTCCGGGTTTGCCGGGCACAGGCGCTCTGCCCACAGCCTGTTTGGCACAGGAGAACTCGAGCGTGGACCAGAGGAGCTGGCGAGGGCTGCGGCAGCCACGTGACGCAGGCTCCTGCTGCCAACCATTCTGCAGCACCGCCACCTGCTGGCCGCAAGAAATGGGCGCGCAGCCGGCGGGGCGGGCGGGCGGCCAGTCCTGTGCTCTGCAAAGGGGGCGGGAGGGATCGTCTGACCTGGATTGGAGGGTGAAGGTGATGGGGAGATAGTGAGGACGCAGGGGAGGGAAGAACTCAACCACAAGGCGTGCTGCACCTGCAGACAGCCAGGGCGGTGGAAGTCTCACCCGCCCCAGGGGCCAGTCCAGTGTGAGCAAAGTTCGGGCCTCCCCAGATGAGGTCCGCCCATCAGCTGGGCTGGCTCTCCGGGCTGTGCACGCCTGTGACCAAGACTGTGACATATCTGCCTCGATTATCAACTGAGGTCCACTGAGCCCTGCACGTGGGCTAATTTCTGGAACAGAGAAATCCAAAATCTCGGCGACAGGGAACCACACACACTCACTGTCACACGTCCAAGGCAGGTCACAGGACATGCCAAGAAACGACTTGAGGACTCGGGCCCCTTCCATCTTTGTACTGCCTGCAAAGCCTGGCCTCCGACTTTGCCACCTGAGGCAACAAGGCACGAGTAAGCCTGAGTGACAGGTGTTGAGGGCTGAGCCATTACCTGGGAGTCGCTCACAGGCCCTACTAACACAGGGTGTGGGGAGGTGAGTTTTGCTGTGTGCCTGGGAAGAGGACAGAGATGTTGTGGAACACTAGCCGACTGGGCCAGGCCCCCTGCCCTGGACACTTCCCATGCACAGAGCTGTCCTGTCCGCCCAGGGAGGCCGTCAGGGTTCTCCCAGTCACTGCTGCCAACTCAGGGCTCAGGACCTCCCGGCGAGTCCACGCCATCAGGCCCCACGTGCTGGCTCTGGGGGGCCCCACCTAAACAGGACAGACACATGACCACCCTCCTCCCACTAATGTGCAAGGACAGGGCATCTGCAATGAACACTGCCCCTGGGGACGGAATGGAGGCACCCGTCCCTGGGCCCAGGTTTGGGGAAACCCTCGGTAGATTCTGGTGCTTCTCGCTGCGGGCAGCTCCCAGGTCTGTGTTCCTGAGACCCCTGGATCCTCCCTCTTGGGAACACTCCCTTTATCTGAACTGGGTGTTGGGAAGTTTGCCTTCCTTGGATCTACATAGCTTTGGGTCCCACGTTCTGCCCATGACCCAGTCAAAGACTTCTTAAATTAGGTATATACTTTCTTGGCAATACGATTCCTACAGAAACTCAGAAAGCTTCTCATCTGTTTGTTGTCAAACGGTTCTATATGGCTGTGAGCACACCAAAACATTTTGTTAAACTTTCTCACGCCCTTGCCTCCTATATCCGCTTCAGTGGGAAAACAACTCCTGTAGCTCAAAGGCGTATGTGGACATCTTATTTCCTACTGTCTCTGGAGCAGCAGTTGGAGTTTCCAACCCCTCGCGGACCGAGATTTCTGGATGTGCTGTTTGCAAACGAGCCAGTTTTCTCCTGCGTTCTTCTCTTTCTGTGAACAGCGTGCCCACCCCGCCAACTGGAGCAAACACACCAACACCTTGGTTTTTCTCCAGCTACCAGAGCGCTGCCGGATCACGAGACGGCACCTCCGTGCGACCGCAGGTAGTGACTGTGCTAACTCTTCCCGCTGTGAGACCCGGGTTCCTGGCCACCCGACTCTAACTCGATGTCAGACATCAGGTTTCTGTTATTACAGCCTTTCAAAGGACCAATTATATGTATTAGTCCTGGTAGCTTAATCACTGTACCAATTCTCACGTCTCAGAGGCTCGACACAATACCTATTTCTTCTCCTCATCGCAGCCCAATCAAAGCCGGTTTCCCTCCAGGCAGGGGCTCAAGGACCTGGCTCCTTCCATCTGCGGCATCTCCGCGTGGACACGCAGCCTCCAGGCTTGCCGTTGGAGGAGAAGGGGCATCCTGTGTGCAGGGACAAGGGCTGACGTCACACCCACCTCCTCCCGTGGGCCAGAACCCAAACCCACTCACTGGCCCTGGCTGGTTTGGTTCAGCTGGTAGAGCATCGGTCTGCGGTCCGGAGAGACCCGGGTTCAGTTCCCGCTAAGGGCATGTACCTTGGTTGCAGTTTGTCCCCGGCCCTGGTTGGGTCATGCGGGTGGCAGCCACTCGATGTGTCCCTTTCACGTCGATGTTTTTCTCTCTCCCTCCCACTCTGTCTGAACAGAAAATGAAAAAATGTCCTTGGATGAGGATAGGGGGAAAAAAAAAACCCACTCACTGTGAGGTCACAGGGAGGTCATTTCTCTGTGTTTCCAGGAAGACAAAAAAAGGAAGATGTTGGTAAGCACGCGTCACCTTGGCCTCGGACTTTACAATCATCGCGGAGGGGTTTCCCCCTAGACGTACAGATGATATATAATAAATCAAATAGATTGAAGATGGGAGTGAAAATTTCATCCTCACAAGAGTCCGCTTAGATTTCAAGAGAGCAGGTGGAATCGCGTACCGTCCATGTGTTTGTGTGTCACGAGGTAGGCAGGGGGTGGTGGTCACACCGAGGAGTCGTGCAGATGCTTGTGCATAGTCGCAGTCACACCTGTCTGCTGTTCACACTGCGAACGTGTCCGAGTGCCTGCTGAGGGCGAGGTGCCAGGCCAGGACGGGGAGCCAGGATGCAGTGGTGAATGACTGCTTCAGTCTCTGCGCTTGTGGCATCTACATGCCAGTACGGGAGAGACAGAAACCCAGCTGCGCACCCGCTGGAACCACAGTGCGGTAGTTCACTAAATGCCATGCATGCAAAGTGCAGGACAAGTTAAGAAGTCAGAAAGATAAACATAGCCTGGGAGTCAAGAGAGGACATGAGTGTTAATCTGAGACCTGGAAGATTAGGAATTAGCTGCACAAAAGACAGGGCAGAAATCTCAAGCTTTCTGGGTTCTAGAATTGGGAGGGGACAGTGCCCCCTGGGACAGGGAACAGTGTTTACACAGAGTAGCCTTCGATAGCAAGCTCGTGGTTTAATTTCCGGACACGGCGAGGTAAGATGCCCTCGGGCTCTCCAAGTGCGGCTGTCAAGTGGGCAGTTGGTAAGAAAGAGCCCTTTCGCGGGGTCCGGAGTGACGCTGTAACTTTGGGAAATGTCTTCTTGAGCCTCTACTCTATCCTCACAGATGTGCCCCTGCATCCCCCAAATTCATCATCCATGGGGAAACTCCCAGTAGGCACCTACCCACCAGGCAGCCCCATGCATCTTAGCAAACCTCCAGGAGGATTTGTTTTCATGGGAGCATTTGCAGCCCCATTCATTAATTTTCATTGGCAGCCCAAAGATTTATTAGTGAATCATCGACGCTCAAGGGAGAAGGGTTTTCCATTTTCAGGTATCTTTCCTCAGATCGGGATGGAGGACCACAGCAGCGCTCTCAGAAGCAGCGGTGATGAGCCGCCCGCTGTCCTGGGAACCAGGACCCCATCATAATAACAAGAAACTGCCCCAGTGAGGGAGGAAGGCAAAGCAGAGGGGCTCATTTTTCTCTTTTGCTTTTGCCTGGTTTATTCGGCGCCTTACACAGCAAGCCCTGATCTAAAATTCAGCCCTGCATTGTTTTAAACATGTCTCTTGGCTTAAAAAAAAAAAAAAATGAGTATTCACTGTAGAGTCTGAATATGAATACGTTAGCAGGAGTACATTTATTTTAATTCATTTGATGATGACTTGTTGCTGAAGGGCTGGTGTCTTTGCAAATTCTGGGAAATGACGCGAAATGACTCTTCAGAAGAATGCAAACACACAGAAGAAAGCCGGTTGAAGGTCGCTGTGCAGAGCCAGGACAGCCAGCAACCATTTAAGGGCAGGCATCGCTTTTAATTTCGCAGGTGTGTGCTGATGAGGAGAGGCAGACCTGTTCCCACTTCTAATCTCTCAGAGGAGGGAACACGCCGTCGTAATTAAATTCACTGATGATGGAAAAGGTGGGGGCCAATCCATCGTTTCCAATGGCAGGAGAATCTTCTTTAAAAGCCGGTTTTACAAATTGGAACTGAAATTCATCAAAAGCGAGCTCTGCTCGTAGGGAGTGTACACACACACACAGCCTGCCCCCCCCCCCCCCCCCCCCCGGGCACAGATGACAAGCTGTACATCTTTAAACTTGTTTAAAAGGCGCAGCAGACATTCAAGAACAGCATCTTGAATTCATTCTCTGAACAAAAATACACCAAACACCTGCTGCACGGACAAAGCCGTGGCTTGAATGATGAAAGAAATTAAATAAACGCACCTCCTCAACTGTATTTTTCAAACACGGATGTTTCTGTACAGTCTGTGTATCAACCAGCAGAGATGAAATTGCCTTTTCTCCGCCACCCCAAGAAGGCATCACAAAACCTCCGGGAATGCAGACTTGGGTATTGACGGAAAACGCTTTCGCTGGCCTGGCATATAACAAGGTACATCTCCAGGGAGGCTCCGAGTTTTGTCTTTATAAGTGAAGAAATGGAAAGGTAAGTAAGGTGCACGTGCCCGGGATTATACAGCCTCCATCCAGGCGCAGCCCGGTCCCCTAGATCCGGTGGTGGCAAAAGCAGGGTTAGCAGAATCCGAGCTGAAACAGGCCGGTGTCCACCAGACCCGGACGCAAGACCACTCAGGGGCGGCAGGCTGAGGGGTGCCCTTCTCCTGGGGTCCGAGACTCCCACCACCTTCCTTGGGGAGTTCAGAGTCGCCTTCAGTGCTCTGAAAGACTCCCTGGGACCGAGGGCCCACCGGGCCTGACACCTCAGACTGATCGTGAGAACCAGTGGCTCAAAACTGCTTTGCCAGGGCCCCTCCGAGGCCAGGGGGCTCCTTGGAGGGAGCAACTACCCAAAAAGCAACATAGAATGCCGCTCGGTAGCCAAGGTCCACACATATGTATCTTCTAGCGTGTCTGTGTTCATGGATTTGTCCTCAGGAGAAGTGGAGGAAATGACTCAAAGCCCTACTGTCCTTATTCCATCTCCTGGCCTAGGGACACCCTCTTCTGTGGGCCTGCGGGAGCTGAGGAGGGCTGCAGGGAAGGCCACCGAGGGTGCCCTCATTTCCATTTCCCTCTCTGTCGTCATTTTCCGCAGAAGAGGTCCGCTAACGGCAGCAAGCACCAGGAGTAAGAGAGGTTTCCCCGGCTGTCCACGGTTCTCGGAATGCAAGAGCTGATTCGAACAGAAAGTAGGTGCTCCGGCTGTCCGCGCCCTGCTTGCTGCGATGCAGAGACAAGGCCCCCTCCCACTCGCTGCGAGCTCCGCGGCCGCCCACGGGGTCCCCCGAGTTCTTGCCCAGGGGGAACCGACACTCTGTGATGGGCAGAAAGAAATGCCCAGCGCACGAACCATGCTTATCTCTTCGCTCCGACCCAGCGGACTTCACTCACGGAACACAAGTCTAGAGACAATGTTTAAGAATTTGAAGATGGCACCAGCCGGGCATTCAACCAGCATGGACCCACTGGAGAGCGGGGTGCTTCCCAATGGGGCCTTGGCCACTGCTCGGATCGCCCACCCATGAAGCAGCCCTGCGGGGAGGCCCGATGGAGGACACACTGCATCTTGAGAGGTGTGGAGCCTATAAGCCAAATGCTACCAGTGGGTCAGAGACAGAGCGACTAAGGAGGTCCACCAGGCATGGGAGGTTGGCAAGGTTGCCCTCTGCCCAGGACGTCAAAGAACCGGGCTGCTGAGTAGAAACCATCGTACCTGGGCAGTGATAAGAACAGCGCCTCCGCCCTGGCTGGTTTGGCTCAGCGGTTAGAGCGTCAGCCTGCAGTCCAGGGAGACCCGGGTTCGGTTCCCGCTAAGGGCACGTACCTCGGTTGCAGTTTGTCCCCGGCCCTGGTTGGTCCTGCGGGTGGCAGCCACGCGATGTGTCCCTTTCACATTGATGTTTCTCTCTCTCCCTCCCTTCCTTCCTCCCTCCCTTCCTTTCTCTCTCTCCCTCCTCCCTCTCTCTCTCCCCACTCCCTTTCTCTCTCTCTCTCTCAAATCAATACATACTTATTTTATTTAACCTTCCCTCACTCACACATACACACACATAATGCACAAGGAAGCATAATAAGAACCATTATATATTTTTTTAATCCTCACCCAAGGATATATATTTTTTTTTTTCATTTACCTTTAGATAGGGAGGGAGGAAGCGAGGGAGAAACACATCAATTGGTTGCCTCCCACACGACCCGACCAGGGCCGAGGACCGAACCACAACCCAAGTATGTACCCTTGTCCAGAATCAAACCCACGACTCCTTGGTCTGCAGGCCAGTGCTCCAACTGCTGAGCCAAACCAGCCAGGGCATAAGGTCCACTTTTATTGCCAGACATCATAACATACACTCACAACACACTGAACAGTATGGCATCATTATCAAGGTGCGTGGACACACTAATGACACTGGGGAGAAAACACAGAAATCTATCTAACATGATCACTTAGGATATGATAGTGTTTGTATTTCACATCGATGGGAAACATAGGAATTATTTAATAAATGGTGATTGGATGATTGATTAAGTAATTAGAAAATAATTAGCTCACTCCGAATTCATCTCAGAATGAATTACAGAGTAAAATGTAATTGTAAAAAAAAACAAAACTGGAGTATTTAGAATAATGTGTTTGGAAGCATTCCATCCTGTATATTAATTGTTTATAGAAACAATAGATAAGATTAAGACATTTGGGAAGCCAGGATTGATCAGTAAAATGTAAGAAGAAATACGCAAGACAAGAAGGAAGAGGTTGATTATTTCCAGTCTTTCGATCCTGAGGAAGAGAGGAGCCGAGAACATCTCATCACGTAGGGAACACGTTCCAGCTAAATCTGCATCAGCACCACTTGTGGTTGCCTGGGTTATAGGAGACTCTTAACGTGCGGATATAACAATTAGCAAACCTGCAGTCAAATCCTTCCAGTGTAATAACTATTAATCAAGAGTGAAATGTCAAGGGGAGCTCCAAAGACCCCTGCGGGTCAGACTGTTCTGATGACCAACACTGGAGCCGCCGTCTGACATGAGGGCCATGTCCACGTCCATAGCTCCTGCCCTAGGTAGGTAGCTCTGTGTGTGACCTGGCCTCTGTCATCCTGGAGTGTCCTCACAACTCCTGAAATCAGAGACCATTGTGATGTCACGGGTGTTCACAGCCAACAAAGAATAGCCACAAACAACTCCCCTCCCCAATGTATGTTAGAGATACACTCCACGGCTAACATTTTCATCACCAACCTACCTTTGAGAAGGGAGCACTGTGACATGGGTTCTCAGGAGACATGATTGTTCATTTCCCCAATTTTTTATTATGGTAAAATACAAATAACATAAAATAGATCATGTTAACCATGTCTAAGTACACAGTTCAGTGGCAGTAAATACGTTCTTAATGTTATGCAACCTCCACCACCATCCACCTCCAGAACTCTCTTTATCTTATAAAGTTGACATTCTATGGCCATTACACAATAATGTCCCATTCCTTCTCCAACCACTGTTCTACTTTCTATCTCTATGAATGTAATCACTGCCTAAGTGGAAGCATACACTATTGGTCTTTTTGTGACCAGCTTATTTTACTTAGCATAATATTCTCAAGGTTCACCCATGTGGTAGCACATGTCAGAATTACCTTCCTTTTTTTTTTTTTTTAATCATCACCTGAAGGTATTTTTCCACTTATCATCAGATAGAGTGGGAGAGAGGGAGAGAGAGAACTATCAACGTGAGAGAGACACATCGACTGGCTGCCTCCCACACGACCCCAAGCAGGGCTGGAGATGAACTTTAACCAAGGTACATGCCCTTGACCGGAACCAAACCAGAGACTCATTGATCCATGGGCTGATGCTCTAACAGCTGAGCCAAACTGGCCAGGGCAAATTGCCTTCCTTTTCAAGGCTGAATACTATTTCATCGTATGTATATATCACATTTCGCCTATCCATTCACCTATCAATGGACACTTGATTGCTTGCCCATTTTAGCTATTGTGAATAATTCTACTATGGACATGGGTGTGCAAATATCTCTTTGAGACACTGCTTTCAATTCTTTGGGGTATAAACCCAGAAGAGGAATTGCTGAGTCATGTGGAAATCTATTTTTAATTTGGGGGGGAGCTGCCTTACTGTTTTCCATAGTAACTGTACCATTTTACATTCTCATCAACAGTGCATATGGGTTCCAGTTTCTCCACATCCTCACCAATATATGTTTTCTGGTTTTTTGATAGTAGCCAACCTATGGGTGGTAATACGCTCAACGCAGTTTTGATCTACATTTCCCTAATGATTAGTGATGTTGAGCAGGTATTCAAGCGCTTATTGGCCATTTCTATATCTTCTTTAGAGAAATTCTATTCAAGTCCTTTGGTCATTTTTGAATCAGGTTGTTCTTGCTTTGTTCTGTTTTCGAGTTTGGGAGTTCTCTATTCTGGATATCAATCCCTTATCAAATGTAGAATTCACAAATATTTTCTCCCATTCTGTGAGTTGCCTTTGTACTTTGTTGATAGTCTTTGGATGACAAAGTTTTAAAATTTTAAATAAATGCAACCTGTGAGTGTTTTCTTTTGTTACCTGTCTTTGGTGTCATATCCAAAAATAATCATTGTCAGCTCCAATGTCCCAAGTTTTTGTTGTACGAATTTCTCTGAGTGTTGTATTGTCCTAAATCTTACATTTAGGTCTTTGATATATTTTGAGTACGTTTTTATAGATGGTGGTAGATGGAGGTTCAAGTTCATTCTTTTGCATGTGGGTACCCAATTTTACCAGCACCATTTGTTGAAAACATTGTCCTTTCCCACAGTGAATGGTCTTAGCACCATGTCGGTCATCTGACCACACATATGCGAGGGTTTATCTCTGAACTTTCTAGTCTATTCTATCGGTCTATATATCTGTCTTTATGCCAGGACCCGACTGCTTTGACTACTGTAGCTCTGAAGTAAGTTTGAAAATCAGTAAGTATGAGTCCTTCAGTTTTGTTCCTTTTCAAGATTACTTTTGCTATCCGGGGTCCCTTGAGATTCCAAATGAATTTTAGGGTAGTTTTTTCTATTCGTGCCAAGAATGTCATTGGGATTTGAGAGGGACTGCATGACTCGAAGATCATGTTGAGGACCACTGAGACAGCAAACCTGCAAAGGCTGTGTGTGTGCACGCGCGCGTGTACCCTTGTGCGTGTGTTTCTGCACGGAAGGAGTTCTAATGCGCAGCGTAACCTGAGAAACCAAGAGCCAGAGAGCAAGAAATAACAAACGCTAGCAGTGATTTTCTCAGAACAATTGAATGATTCATAATTTTGCTCGCTTATTTTCTTAGAACTTATTTTTCTGTGATTGGGAAAAAGCTTGGAGCCATGCCAGTTATACTATGGATTATTGTCCCTCCTCCTGATGTGTGCAACGCGTAGAAGAAATAAAATTCCGAGCCATCTTCCCGTAATTAGCTCACGAACGGCCGCGGCAGCTTTGGGGCCAACGGTGTGCGTTCGGCGTTGGGCGGGCTGGCTTCTCCTCCGTCCCAGTTCTGCATTTTGAGAGCGCTCATTCCTCTGCAGCACCGTGCGGGGCAGTCGTCATTCTTCCCGACGGCTTCTCGGATGTAAGTCCTTCGGGAGCAATACCTACCAGGGACAGATGAACCGCCAGGTGTCCATTTCCCTAGACGACACGGACTTTATAAAAGGGAGTCAGGACACCCCTCGTGCCTGGTTTGTGAACACAGGAGAACCGTGCAGGGAACCTTTCCCATCTGGCACCTGTCTGACTGCTCCCGTGGTTTCTTTTAAAGAGCCAGGGTTGGAGAAGGGGGTTGGGGGCTCCAGGCCCAGACACAGCCGTCACAGAAGGGTCCCCACCTCTCCCGGTCCCCCTCGTCCTCATGTCCCTCCTGCTCACTTGTTTCTCTGTTTATTCTGTTTTGTTCCTCGCCTTTCTCCGAGGATTGGGAAGTTCCACAGATGTGCCAAGCAGTAAAAAGGGGACCATAAAGTGAACCAGATGTGGTAGTGGAAGGTTTTATCGTGCGCATATCAGCGCCGGGTCTTTACAATGAAGGGGAATCTGGAGAGTTTGGGCTGAAGTAGCAGAACGCGCATTTCGCTTTTCTGTCTCCCAAAAGTCTGCTAAAATGACAATAAAAATTTTTCGCAAGGATGAAAATTACAAAAGAAGAGAACCAAACACATAATGCTTTGAAAACCAAGAAGGGATGGAGACGACCACCAAGCCGACGAGGGGTCCACAGCTCAGTGCCTGCGTAACCTGTGGGACTGTGGGAAAGAACACGCGCCCCCACTCCCACAGGGACCCCCACGGCCACACCACCTGGGGGCGCGGGACACCAGGGCTGAGGGCTCAGGGAACTGAGGAAGAGGAAGCCTGGACCCAGAGCAATTGTAGCGCCAGACTCTGCCCCCTCCCCGTGCAGTAAGGTAGAGACCGAGGCCATTACTCCCAAACACTCCAAAACCCACGGAGATCAAAGGAATCGGTGCAAGTTCACAGACAAAACTGTGGGACCTCAGGCTGTGTTCTCCTCTGCAGCAAATGTGCTAAAATTGGAATGAAATGGAGAAGATCAGTCTGCTCTCTGCACAGGGTGACACAGATTCGTGAAATGTTCCGTAATTCATTTTTAAAGAGAGAGAAAGAATCCTCAGCCGGCAGAGATCGCCCCTCTCCTGCCCACTTCCTCGCTCCTCCTCCCCCGCCAGTCTCGAGATCGAGGTTCTTTTGCTAAAGACACGAAGCATCCCCAGAAAAAAATGCCTTCAGGCCCTGAAAACTGAGGCCACCCCGAAGACAAGACCCTCCCACAACTTACTCACCGTAAAGTGGTCCATCCGTTCATTGCAGTGCTCAAGAAAAAATTGTGTAATGAACTGACAGGTGCTGTGGATGAAGCAATGAATACAATCCCTCCCCAGTGACCCAGCAAATAGGCTCTCTGGCCATCATCCATCATCGGGGTGGGACAGGGCAGGAACAGCAGCAGGGGAAAGGCTCCTCTTCATACACTTAATTTTGTTTAATACACACAACTATATGCAAACACAACTATATGCAAGTCTATGAAAATCACATATAACAAACGTGGACATGGAATATAACAAGAGCTGACGACAGATGACGTTTTAGAGTCGCGTGAGACCTTCTCGTGTTTACTTCTCTGCGTTCTTTGCACGTCCATAAAAAGCGACCTACCGTTTTCACAATTAGGAAAACAAGCATCGCCCTTAATTTTTTTAATTGGTTATTTGGCAAAAACATAGATCAAATAAACGCAGTGGCCAAGCAGTGGGTGACTGTTGCGGCTCCGAGTGTGGCCGCGCCGGAAGCAGGGGAGAGGTCGTACATCGTGTCCTCGCACAGTAAAGGACAGAGTGGGCCAGCAGCCTTCGGGGACCGGCGTTCGGGGACACGTCCCGTCATCGGCTGTTCCGTTTAGTGTCCAGCCACTGCGTGAACACAGAGAAGGTAAGTCCAGCAAAAGAAGGTCTAGATCCAACAGAAAATGCAGCTTCGGAGATGTAAAGACGAAGCCCACGAGTAATAGGACGGAATATTTACGAGGTCTGGGCTGAGGGAGCAGCCTCAGCTTGGAAGCAGTAGAAGGAATCACAAAGGTGTCGGAATATAAAATATTTACAACCTGCAGAAGGAAACAGAAAACAAACCAAAAAGCAAACAAACTAGAGAATTTTTGTTTGTTTGTTTTTCATCTTACAACTGGGAAACAATCCTATTTTTCCAAGTTAGTGTTGCGTTTTAATGGTTCTTTATACTAACATCCCTTTAACTCTCCTGAAAAAGATTAAAATATTTCACACACACTCACAAAAAAAAACTGTACAGAGATTAACAAAGAGTGAACAAATCAAGAGGAGATAGGATCCTAAATAATAACCAAAAATGCAAATGGGAGCAATCGCTGAGTGTCTTTCACTGACGGACTGGTGCTAAATACCGTACAAAGTGGTGTAAGCACCTGGCGATGTGATTGTGATGAAACCACATTACCATGGCTCACGTTAAATGTCACGGCCTTTGCACAGGACTCTGCACTGCTGGTGGGAATGCAGACTGGTGCAGCCACTAAGGAAAACACTATGGTGCTACCTCAAAAAATTAAAAACTGAACTGCCATTTGACCCAGTGATCCCACTTCTAGGAATATACCCTAAGAAGCCTGAAACACCAATCAGAAAGAATATATGTACCCCCATGTTCATAGCAGCACTATTTACAATAGCTAAGATCTGGAAACAGCCCAACTGTCCATCAGTAGACAAATGGATAAAAAAGCTGTGGTACATATACACAATGGAGTACTATGCAGCTGTAAGAAAGAAAGATCTCTTATCATGTGAGATGACATGGAGGTACCTGGAAAGTATTATCCTAAGTGAAACAAGCCAAACAGAGAAAGACAAGTTTCATATGATCTCACTTATTTGTGGAATATAATGAACATAACAGTCTGAGGAATGGGGTAGTCCCAGAGACGTGGAAGTAGGGTACAGACTGACAATCCCCAGAAGAGGGGGTGGTGGGGGAGAGATAAACCATAGAACTTATATGCATGTACGCATGAGCAATGGACATGGACAACAAAGCTGGGGACAGGGCGGGGAGCGGGGAGAGGGGGGAATCAGTGGGGGAAACATCTGTAACAAAAACTAACTAAATAAATAAATAAATAATGTCACGGCCTTTTGGGAGAAAATGTTGGGCACAAAACAACCTCACACTGACTCTCG